>NW_015150824.1:391381-423642 GCF_000732505.1 Cyprinodon variegatus
ATATTTTGTTGCCCTTTCATTGTGCAATCACTCACAGTTTGCGTGGGGGACAAACTTGAAGGTCTTCAACTAGCCTTGTTTTTTCCAGCTCTGTTTCAAATCGGCTAACTGAAAAAAATAGCGAAAATCTTTCTGTTCACTTCAATTCTAAAATTGCTTTCGGCTAGCTGCTTGTGCTTTGTACAAAACAATGTACATCACACGACGACATCATGTGTAAATGTGGTAAGCCAATAGATAGTCGAATAGAGTCTTTATGGCAACCATAGAACAGAAAGGAACGAACTTGTAAATTCTGGTAGTGGACCTGGAGTTGGTAAAACCCAATTTAGCAGAAAGGTTTACTACTGGGTTTAAAGTTAAAATGTTAATCCACTCACCAAAACTTTCATCCGCCTACTAGCTGTTTGCGGATAAGCAAAACAATACCCACCGTTGCAAATAATTCAGTTCTGCAATTGTAGATCTAAAAAGTTGAGGTGAGAAACTCTAGCCTTTTTTTTATTTAAAATCAACACACATCTGTCTTAATTATATGACATATTTACTAGTCCTGAGATTAGTCTTTAGGTTGTAGCTATGAGAAATTGGTCTCTCTGTAAACATCACATTTATAATATCTCAGGGAAGTAAGAAGACACAGAAAATGTGCCCTACAATAGTCTACCAGATTTGAAGCATTGAAATCACATGGGTAAATTAAATGTTGTAGTAACTCATAGGCTTTTTTCATTGAGTTGTGGTATGGGTTGATAGCTGTTGCCCGGAAGGTTGTTCTGTGGGGGTCTGTCTTGCATCAGATCTGGAGAAGTTGTTGACTGAAGGATCTGAGTCTTCTCTGTCCCTTCTTGTAGACGGCTTCACAGTGGCGTCTCTAGTTGAGTTTGGTGTCCAGGTGAACTCCAAGGTATTTCTACTCCTCTACCACCTCCTTTTCGTCTCCCATGATGCTTATACTGTAATATGATTCAACCTGTTCCTGTTTCTTCTGAAGTCTACAATCATCTCCCTGGTTCATGTTCAGGATCAGATGATAGTTTCAACACCCTGCCACAAATTGGTTCACCAACCCTCTTTACTCAGCTTCTTGACCTTCTTTGATGCACCCAATGACTGCGGAGTCAGCCGAGTATTTCTGCAGATACCATGACTCTGTCTTGTACCAGAAATCTTAGGTGTACCGAGTAAAAAAAAATGGTGAGAGTACTGTCCCCTGTGGTACTCCTGTACTGTTGACTACTTGATTAGATAGTTGACCTTTTGGTCTTTCAAACTGTAGCCTTTGAACAAAACAATTGCTGATTCCCCCACATGAGTTCCCTGGAGTTCCTAACACATCAAATCCGGATGAATCTTGTTAAATGTAGTGAGAAATCAAAGAACATGATTCTGAGAGTGAAGTCATTCCTGGCCTAATGACAGTGGATTTGTTGAAGCAGCTGTGTGATGGCATCTTCGACTCCAACTACAGGTCAATAAGCATAATGCAAGGGATCCCGGTAGTTGCTGGTTTGCTTGCCAGCTGGTTTGTTCCCTCTAGGACCTTCACTCGGGTCTTTGTTTATTTAGGACTGTTGGCTGATTTTTTTTTTGGTACGGGAACAAGGCAAGAGGTATTCTACAACACCAAACTGTCTCCTATGTCAGGCTGAGGTTGAAGAGGTGCTGTAGAAAACAGTCTTGAATCAGTATTTCCAGTTTCCTCTTCTTCGAACTTTTAGAAAAGACAGGTAGAAGGCAGCTGAAGTAGCGTCCATCTTCTAGATTTGGCTAAGAAACAGGAGGGTTCATGGCAGAGGTGGAAGATGAAACATTTGAGGTGTGACGAGGAGGCTTTTTGTCAAAGCAAGGCCAGATAATGACATCTACATGGTAAGCTGAAGCATATCCATTATCCCTCGGTTCCACCGAATGCATTAATGCTCCTTCCAAGCACCCTGTTCCATCGGGAGCGTTTTAGGGCAGAGCACTTCAGGGGCGGTTGAACTCGGATCACATGAGGATTTAATTATCGGGCAGTGGTAGTATATACAAGTAGGCTTTAAATAGAACAATAAAGTGGTTATTTGGCCTGTACAACCAGTATGCCTGCTCTTTATCTGGTCAACTTACCTCTCAGCCTGTGGCTTTTTCTTTCTCGTGTTATCTTTTTCAAACCATTGAATTATGCCATATAAAATTGGGTGTTTTATCACCTCCCAAATAAACATTTTGTGACCCACTGTCATATGAAACGAGACTTTCTGGTGGCTTTGTGCTGGAGCCGAGCGTAATGGTTTGATGCTTTAGAGTAAAACGTGATGCACATGTAGTGTTCAACTTTAAAACTCCAACAGATCCGCTTCGTTCTTCAGCAACTTACTTCCTGCCTAAACGATCCACTCTACTCCAGATTGATGAGGACTTGAAGCATCAAGCGTGAAAAATAAACTAGTGAACCACACTTGTGGGACACTTCAAGCACACTATGCAGCTCGCCCAGTGGAGCCACTCTGATTTACCAGAGTGGCTAGAATAAACCGAGCCTGACGATCTGTGACATTAACGCGTTTGGTGGAACCCCAGGCTTAAGAAGAGTCTTGCATTAGAAAGTTGGAAGCAGCACTGAGTAACTACTAGGAGCACCAGTCTTATATTTGCTCAAATCGAGCCAATACTTTCGTCAAAATTCAAACATTTGTGCTTTAAAGATCAAAAAATCGTCCATTTAGAAAACAGGTTTTAAAGAGTACAAACTCAGAGCCAACATTCATCCATCCATCCATTTACTGTCACGCTTATCCCTGCTGGGGTCGCGAGGAGTGCTGGTGCCTATCTTCATCTGTCAATGGACGAGAGGAGGGGTACACCCTGGACAGGTCGCCAGTCTATCTCAAGGCAACACAGAGACAAATAGGACAAACAACCATTTACACTCACACTCACACCTAAGGAGAATTCAGAGAAGCCATCCAACCTAACAGTCATGTTTTTGGACTGTGGGAGGAAGCCAGAGTACCTGGAGAGAACCCAATGCATGCAAAGGGAGAACATGCAAACTCCATGCAGAAAGACCCCGGACCGGGAATCCACCGCACCACTGTTACCACTGTGCATCCCATGAGAGCCAACATACTTCTGTATATATTTGTGTTTTATTTTTTATTTTTTTTACATTTTCACCATTCCTGGTGATAAAGTTATTAAATACTTATCTGTATTTCTAATCCTACTGTATATCAAGATTTCTTGTTTTCCTACTCTAACCCTTCTAGTTCCTCTTGGTCAAGAGATAAAGCTGTCTTCCAAAATTGAAACATGAAAACAATACTTTAGTACAAGCTGCAATTTATTTTTGTTACTGAGTCTGTCTAAGGAGCCTCCAAGCAGAAGGTATTTGGGTTCCAACCAATCCAGATGTCTGCTTTTGTTTGGCATGTTTTCTCAAGAGCAGGATGACTCATATTGTGTGCTTGTGTGTTAATGTGTGTGTGTGAACCAGAACACCATGTCGTCCTGAGCTTCCAGAGCACCCATCTCCCAGCTCAGTGACTCATTCATCAGAACCAAAGATTAATCTGTTGATGCTTTTTTTCCCTCATTGATTGACTCTTCAAGCCATTTACAGCTCCTAGGTCGTCTTCTGATACTTGAAGAGAAAATTGAAACTAGGGATTGCAAAAGGGATTTCATGTTTTTATGATCTCATTCAAGAATAATTCTTAATATTAACTTAACTTTTTACTTTTTAAATGTATTATCATTTTTTTCTATAAATAACTCTGTTATTGAGACAATAACCAGAACATTAATAAACATTGTTAAGTATAGCCTCTTGTGTACAGGTTTGCTTAGAGGTTTAGGTCTACTTGTCATATTATTTGCGGTTCTTTGTCATTTTTTTTCAAAAATATTCTTTTAACAGGGGTGATTAATCATGCAATAAATAAATGTCTCTGTCGGCATGGAATTCATTTTTTGACAGCATTAGCTGGATTGAGTTTGGGAAAGAAAATCCAAATTGATGAAAGGAAATTGGTTGAGAAGGACCTGGAAACACCAAGGCTGACGCCTGCTGGAAGGTGGAAGCTACAAGAACGCCAGTATCACTGTCCACTCGGAAGCCGTTTTTTTAATATTGCCACAATCTGAAAGCATGTCAACCAAGACAGATAACCTTGATAGAAGACGGAAATTTGAAATATGCCGCTGCTTGCATGGAAAATGCGAATCAGATGGAAATGGAGCTGTTTTGCAACAGTAGCAATAGAAGGTTTAGTTTTAAAAACTGAGGCAGTCTTTAAAAGAACACTGTACCAATTGTAAGCTACAGTGTTGGTAGCATCATGCTGTGTTGTATTTAAATACAAGTGGTACCAAACTTTGGTACTTTTGTGTAGCAAAATTCACTTTGTCAACCATAAAAATTAAAGTCCAGCTGGTCGAGGTCAGAATCCACCAAGTGGACGGCATCCAGGCAAGGTGTTCAACTTAAGCTCAGGTAAATGACATAACAAAAACATAAAAATGCGATGTTCCAAAAATAATAAGATCTTAAGCACAAATCAAAACCTCAACCTCAACCCAAGAAGAGAAACAAAAAGACACAAACAGAAGCTTTATTAACAATATTTTTCTGAAGAAACCATGGCTTTCTATGGATATCTCTTTTTATAAGTGGCGACAAGCACTGTAGGGACAAGGAAAATGTTTAGAAGAAGGTGTTCTGCTCAGATGAGATTAAATTGAACTTTATGCAAAATACTGTTTGGCGGAGCACTAACACTACCATCAGGTTGGGCTATGGTCCGTTATCTAGATTTCACAGCTGTTCATTACTGATAAATCTGAGTCGATATGTAGTATTCATTAATACTGTTAACATCTGTATATTAAACCTATTTCATTTCTTTTCTTTTTTTTGTCTTTCCTTCCTCTTTGTGTCTTCCAGCCTTTTTCTGGTGACCAAATGGACGACTTCAGCAGTGAATTATTTAACAGTTTCTTCGACGACCATCTCTTAGAGCGCCCCCTGCTGACAGATAGACCCTCGCCCCTGCACATTGACATGGACAGCAACCCAGGTGAGGAAGTGTGTTCAAGAATATGCATGCCACTTTTCCTGCACAATGCCATAAAGCCACAGAGGTTAAAAGACTACTTCGTGTAGCAAAATAATGACTCAGTGGATGTTGTGATCTGCTGAAAACACATATTTGTTCCCTTGGAATGATCCCTAGTTGTTCTGCAGCCAAAATTTGGTTTTAAAACCCACAATCTGACAGTTAAAGGACTGACTGTAGCAAAATGCTACTCTGTATTAACATCGACATAGGTTTTTTTCTGGACCAGAAGTATCATAAGTATAAAAACAGCATCTCCTTTTACCAAGTTTGAAAGTCTCATACACACATTAACTCATTACTGGTTTATTTGCTCTGAGAATTTTCCTGGAGGCTCTCTCAGTTTGTTGAAGCTGTCATCTCACTGCTCTGCGATCTGAGCTCATCACTTCAAATCAGTGTCCCTGTCAGGTGTTGCCATGGTCACAAAGAGAGGAAAAATAATAGAAGAAACTGAAACAAATTAGATTATGGTAACATTTCTGATAAGTCGCTGCAGGAGCTGGAATCAAATGCTGTCAGATGAGCATGAATGCATCAATAAATAGGATCAAATGTACTCAGGCTGAATTTAAACATGCATCTTTTTGGTCCTGTCCAACATTCTGTGGTGCATTCATCTAAAATGATCCACTTCCACGCTGCCTGCATGGATGCATTTATGAATGTCAATGGAACACACTTTGCACACAGCATGCTAGCAGCTGTAGAAATCTGACTTTGTGCAGCTATTGAGGTAACCTTGCAGGGTTATGCAGTGCTTTGCTAAAGTATTTAAGCCCTTTTAATTTTCATTAGGTCAAACTCTATTGTATTTTATTGATATTTTATGTGCTAAATTAGCTAATCAGTGCTCTATTCTGAATTTAGACTTTACAGAAAAAAAAATAAGAAACATTTTCATTTGTATTGTACCCAATGCACTAAATAAAATCAAATGCAGCTGATGAACTGACAGAAGTAGAGTGTTTGTAACTTGTCCTCAGTATAAAGAGGTTTAGTTAGGCAGCATCAGTGGATAAACAGCATCCCAAAGCTGAAAAAGTAGTTTTAAGCAGAGTTAGGTTCTAAAATAAAATTGTCCTAAGCAATTAACACCTCATAGTTCAGTTTATTTTCTGGAAATTAAAAGCCTGGTTAAACTTCCAATCTAACAAGAAATGGCAGTGAAGCTGCACCTAAAAGCCAGGCCCATAGTAACTCTGGAGGAGCTGCAGAAATCCACTGCTAAGGCTGGAGGAACAGTTGAGGGAGAAAGTTAGGTTTATGTTTGTGCATTTGACACTTTTAAACAAACAGACTTAAAAACAATTGCAAAGAAGGTGACAGAGAACAGACAGCAGAGAGTGAAGAGCAGTTGATGGAGTAGGGAAACACAGGAGAAGTGTGAAGGTAGGAACAGGCTGGGGGAACTTGAGAGTTTCTAAAATATATGCAGGCCCTATTCCGGTTGATCTATATCTACAAACTACCAAAATACGGTATGAAGAAAGCCACTGCTGAGAGAAAGCCACATGAGGTTTTGTTTGCAGTTTGCCACAAGCAAAAAGGAGACCACATAAAAGAAGGTTCTCTGGTCAGATGAGAAAATAATTGAACTGTTTTGGTCTAAATGCTACCACAAACATAACACTTTGCATTCCCCTGGACATTAGTTAACAGGGTGGTGGCAGCATCATGCTGTGGGGATGGTTTTTGCAGCCAGTACAGACAAACCAGGCACCAAAAAATATTTGATACTGCATTTCACATAAAGCCAGAGCTACAACAGAAGGGTTAAGATATTACAATGGCCTAGTCAAAGTCAGATTTTCTAGGTGGTCTATCCTATTAAATCCTAATGAAATACCACAAGTTTGATGTTTTAAAGTAAATCATTTTGAAGGCCTGGATTGTGCTGTACGCCTGTTTCGATCTTCCTATTTTTTTTATTAGTGAGTCCTATGAGTCAAACCAAGCATGATGTCAGGGCTCCTGATTTAACTTTCCATTGATGTCAGCAGATGTTTCAGGATCTGTTATTTTTTCCATTCTTCTGAGAGGGCCTTTCTAATCTCACAGATATCCAAGCAGACCACAGCTACTCTCTGAGTGAAGACTCCGCCCCCCAGAGTCCGGCCCTGTCAATCAAAATGGATGAAGAGTCTGGTGGGTGAATGATAAAGAAGTTTTCACAATTTCTGCCTGTAGATTGAGATGAAGCTGGGAATCTTCATGCCGATCCACATTATCAGGGTGGCTCAGACCTCCCTTCTAAATCAAATCCAGCGCCTGCCATATAATATTTTTAGTTTAGCTCCGTCTTTACAGGTGTTTCTTTCACTTTCTGACTCGTCGTCTGCTGCGGTCATCCTTTGTTTATCTCCCCCAACCAACTTCTTTGTCGCCGTGTTTCTGTCAGTTTCTCCGTTTGTCCTGGGGATCCAGCTGTCTGAGAAGCAGGATCTCAGTCTGAGCAGGTCTCCTCCAGCTAAGCCCTGCCCACCTAACACACACACATGCATATAAACACACACAGACCGACACAATACTACGACAAGCATGTGGTTTTAAGTCTGCAGCTGTAGCCGTCGCCAAAGGAAACTCTGTCTCTGCTCTGTCAGGTTATCTCACTGTTTTGGGCTTCTCACTCACCCTTAATCCAACTCAAATGACTTTATGTTTCCAGAATCTCTTATTATCTTGACCAAAAATGAACATATTCAGCAAAAAAAAAAGGGAAGCATAAAGGAAAAAGTGCAACTTTGTGCATGTTTACAGGGTATCAGTCATATTTCTAATTTAATAGGTGAGTTATATGGCTTGCAAAACATAAACTCTCTGTTGAATATGAACACATTTTAAGGTAACTCTTATTTATTTTGTTTATTTAGCATGATAGAGAGCAGATGCTTGAGAATCGGCTCCAAACACCACATAAAACATCAAATATTTGCAGTGCCTCTCAACTTTTTTTCCATTTTTTCATGTTACAATCATTTGAAAAAGAAAAATGAAAACAATAAATGATTAAGCAAATGTAAATAAAAAAAAAAAGTGTGTGTTTCAGTAAATACCGTAGAACCACCATCTGCCTCCCCAGTCATCATTTACAACTACTTAATGATAGAATATCATAAAATAATATACACATTTCATTGCTGTAAGAGGAAAAAACCTTTGGTTTAAAGCTTTCCTCTAATTTTGAATTAATCTATTGTGTCTGAAATGTCTGCATCTAAAAAATGTCTCTGTCATAATAAGATTGAAGCTACTCCCTCTCTAGATCTGCATTTGTCTGGACCAGATAAAAACTATACATTTTCCAATCCAGTTTTTGGGAAACTAGGTATCAGCATCTAATTGCTAGAGAACCCTTGCACTTTGTACGTTTTCAGACTCGTCATGTGGTCAGAGTGGTGAAGCTGGAGCTGCTGCTATTAGTCAGGATGAGGCGGGTTAATTAGACACCTACGGATGTTAGAAGATCTTGACCTTTCAGAAAGCCAGTCCGCTCCGACCAAAGGGATTCATCATGCATTGTAGATAAGAGTTCTGACAGCAGCCTGTGCTGCAAGAGATATCTGCTGCTTTACTCACACATTAAATATGAAAAAGATTACATTTGGCTCAGCTAATTTGAACCTTAAATTCTTCTGTTCAATTTGTCTATTATTTGTATTTTCAATCAACACATAGGGGATCTCTATTAATGCACTGCAAATTTAACTTCCCTTAAAAAAAGAAAGATTAAACATGCCAGTGCACCTTTTTAACTTATGTATTATGTGAAGGACAGAGAAAACACTTCAAGGATGGTGGTCTGAATCTTTAAGAAAGGTGAAAGGAGAGTTCATCCAGGCTTAAAGAGAGAATTTACTCTCTGGTTTTGGAAAAGAGGCTCTGAGTTCAGGAGAAGCATTTAGACATTTCATTTCATTATGGTCATAGAAAAGAGGTCCAGATCTATACCCTGTTTGGGTTGTTGTAAGGGTCATGGTTTGGTTGTCCGGTCTACATCTGTTTTGTAGATCTGTAGAAGAATTATGACTGTGTTTCCCTCCCCCAAGATATTTAGTGGGGATATAGCAGTATGTGGTACCTGGGTTACTGCTAAGAAGTATCTAGTCCTTGGATGACTAAAGGAAGAACTGAGTGTAGGGCTTTGTCGGTGCTGCTCCTGGTTGTTGTCCTCATGGATAGTCCACTGGACTTGATCTCAATAGAGTGTAACACAGCTTTAAGAAGTCTGAAGTTATTGGTCTCAAATGAAAAGCGTAGACCACTCTGTTTGGGTCAGAGGTCAGTCTTTGCCTCAGGCAGAAGAGTTCAAGCATTTGAGTAACTTATTGACAACTGATGCAACGATAGTGAAGAAGACAGACCATCTGTATTAAATAAGCACAGCCTCAGACTACATCAGTGGTCTTTAGACAGAGGCTCCAATACACCTGACTCCAGTATGAACTCATTAGCAGACCTTGACTTCTTTAGACATTTGATTCTTGTGTGTAGGGCAAGGAGCACATCTAAAAGTTGCACCAGCCATCAAGGATTTGAGCTTGAGACCACTTGACTTGTCTAGATGGATTGATGTACCTGTCTGCCTAAGTTCTGACCCTTACCTACAGACATGACTTAACAGATTACAGCCAGAAGCAAACAAATACCTAAAATTAGATTCCTCTGCTGAGTTTCCACACCAAACTTTATTTATAGATGGGATAAGGAGCTCCAGACCAGTGTTGCTTTTGGCAGTCTCACAAGCCTTAGTCTTTTAGAAGAAAATTCTTATTAGTTTTAGTAACAATTAATTAATTTCTCATGCAAAAGTTTTACTTGAGGTTTAGTCTAGTTTTAGTCTAGTTTTATTTGTGTATTCTCTATGTTTTTAAAGAACACCTCCTAAAATGTTGAAAAGTGGATACAAAACAATTAAAGTCTCTCTCTCTCTCTCTCTTATATATAATATATATATATATATATATATATATATATATATATATATATATATATATATATATATAATATATATATATATATTTTTATTTTTTTATTTATTTATTCAAAAAACATGTGAATATATTTATTATGCATCTCATCATTTGTTTAAATAGCATATGGTTAAATACTTTTTTATTATTTTACTTATTTCTCTGCTAAGGAAATGCAGAAAATACAATATTTAGCTAAAACAAAGTTTAACTTGGAGGCGCTCATTGAATTGGATAATTGTGTCTCCTTCCTCATCATTCTCTATGCAGTTCTTGCCTCATTCAGCTTCCATCTCACCGACTTCCTTAAATTTAAAGAAAACCCTCATGTTTAAACTTGGTAGACAAACACTCGAAAAAGCAAAACACTGCCTTCACAAATTGAAATGATAAATGATCAAAACTGATCACATCAATCCCTGAAAAGATACACTTAAGGATCCACCCAGTAAAGAGAACTTAAATAGATCCACACAGCATATCACATGACATATGCCCACTGGGGATGACAAAATGTGCTGCTCTTCTACATCTGTTACTACAATAGCTACTGCTGTAGCCCACATGCTACCACTGGGAACCATATCAACAGTCTTCACACTAAATGATTTTCCCAAACATAAAATAGTAAAATCAGAGACAGCTTCATTCAAGGACAGATCGTCTCAAATTGGGACTTTCCTCAGAAATCGGGACATGTGGTCGCTATATTCGTATAGCTTTTAGCCTATTGCCTCATTTACACTACCCCTCTGAAACCGATCCGTGCCAAGTTCAGACCAAACTTGGATAAGTTAAACGGGCCAAGGTCGGTTCCTACTAGAGACTGACACGGGAGTGGATTTTCACTCCTGTCCCGTCCTACTCCCACAGAAAAAAAATTGTGTCCCGTCCCGATCCCGGGCCAGAGTAGAAATCTAAATCCTGTCCCGTCCCACTCCTGGTGAAATTACTCCCACTCCCATCCCGCTCCCATTCAGAATGACTCCCGCTCCTGCACCACTCCCATTCTTGTTGTTTTTGAGCGCGGGTGAAAAACTCAGAGCGGAAGCACTGTTGGTTTTTGGGTCGTGTAGTTTTTTTGACTCACATTATAGTGTAGGCTTCAAGGAAAAAAACTACAAAATGGCGGCGCCAGTACTGGATTTTTTTCTTTCTATTTTATTTTATTTTTTGGAATCGATCCTAGTTTTTTTTAGTTACTATTGGTTTGCTCCCGATCCCGTCTACTCCCGTTAATGTTCAATCCTGTACCGTCCCAATCACGTGATCGTTACTAATACTGACTCCCATCCCACAGGAATCCCACTGGAATCCCGTGACCCGTGGGATTCCCGAAAAAATGTCAGTCTCTAGTTCATACAACCATTTAAATATCACACTAGCCCACGATACTACAGTTTTCAAGGCAGGAATTACGCAAACACAAATGTTGGCGGCCACAACGTTCAGGAACTTTTGTTCCTGGATAGCGTCCTCCGCCCAAATTTCAATGAGAGTCTTGGTCTTGACATCATCCCAGGTCACACCACGCTCTTTTGATGCCATTTATTGTTGATAGGCAGAGAAGAAGTTCACGTTGTGAACAGGTGAAGAGATTTGTGAATGGCAAAGCGGGACACTGCGGAAAACCCTTCAAATGAGCCAGAAAAAACCATGCCTAGCCCTTTAGCGCCGTGCGGTTGTGTCAGGCACGGTCCAGTTCAGTTCTGTTCCATTTACATTCAACATCTAGGTTACCGTGCTCAGACCGTTGCTTGAGCAGTTTCAAAAGGGTAGGGTAGATAGGGCTTAGCGAACATCCCAAGTCTCCTGGAAGATCCGGGAGTCTCCCTAATATCGTTAGTTGTTCACGGATGCCCGCGAGTTGGATAAATTATCCCAGATTTTAGACTATGCGAGGTAGTGTTTTTTTAATGCGAGTAAGAGCATGAAGGCAATACAATAATTTGTGGCATCATGCGCAGGTACAGCAAGAGAAAGGGGGTGTGTGGAGGGGATTGCTTGTAAAATCTTTGCGTATCTGTCCAAAGCGATGCTCTGCTCAACGAGCGTTCCAGGTGAGTGGTTGTCATAGAGCGCGTTGATTGGATTCAGAGGGGTGATCGGGGGGTTTGAAAAGCATCTCCCTGAAATGAGTTTTTGAAACTTGGGATGTCTGCTCAAGCAACCAGACCATGTGTGGTAATGATGCATTTATAAACCAACCTGGTGACATATAACAAGTTGACAGAACATAACAACTTTAGCTTTAAGTTCCAGGATCTTAGCTTTGCAGGAATCTCAGTGCAGAGAGCCTTGAGGCGCTGCTGTGGTATGTTCCCTCCTTGTCTATGTCCGCTTTAACTGCTGTCTTTTTCTACGACACATTATATATTTATTTTTGGATGGATCGCATTTAAAGTCCTCTAAAGTCGCATTTACAGTTGTCCATAAAGTCCAACTGTAAAGTCTTTAACACACTGAGATGGAGGGGGTGGCCAAATCAGCACATGATACGGCATGACATTGGTGATCCTTCAGGTTTGATGCACAGATTAGATGCATAATAGGCAGAAATGTCTTCGATTTTGTTTGTCTGACGAGTTATCATCATTTTTGTCTAGTCTTTGTCTAAACAATGAGAACTCACTCACTTCTCATCCTTTTTCCGTCATCCAAGATGTTTACTTCGTCACCGTCTTGTTGTCTTTTGGTAAAAAACTTTACGAACAAAATGATTTCGTCATTGTCGTAGTTGATGAAAACAACACTGCTCCAGACAAGAAGACAGAGCATACGATTAACTCTGGCCCAGGACACCCTGGGATTCCCTTGAACAAAATAGAGTGTCACTGGTAATGATGATGTTTGGGTTTCCCCTTTAAGTCTCGTTACACTGGTAAACAATCTCAGATTAGAGGAAGACGATGGACAGCAGATTGAAGACGTGCCACTTCGGAAACTTCTCAGAGTTAGAAAAAAATAGCGAACCTACACTATAAGAAGATGAACTCGTACTTTCTTTATTAAGTTTGAGAGTTGAGATTAACAACAGGCTTTTCACAGATCATTGTGTTTGGTGGGATTCATCATTCAATAACATCCTACAATATTGATTCTTGTTTCAAATAGGGTTTTTTCTTTCTCCCTTTCAGCCTTTGGTCGTATCATAGTTGCTCTTATCCCGTCAAGGAGACGCTGAGCTCCTATTGTGCTGATCCATCTAATGTTTTAATACTACAGTCTCCCAGCTGAGATCAAACAAAGTCCCAACATCTCCTCTATTAACCCCCTGTGTTGACTGCCTGGAGCTTTTGCTTATTAACAGTTTCCTTACCTGTGCTTTCAGCTCTTTACCCACACAGGAAGGCTTCTTGAACCAACAAAACAGTCCTATAAACTAGGGAGAGAGAAGTTTAAGTGTCAGTTTTAATCACTTTTTTCGATAGCTTACCTTAGACATAGCTACTGAAGTAGGATGTGTTTATTTAAATACTATTTTTTTCCCTCTCTAGTTAATTTTTTTTTTAATCCAATTTCGTCACCACAATGATGGAAGTTGCCGCTTATTGTGTGACACCAGCCTCACATGGAAAATGAGCTTTCTTCAGCGTGAAGCTTCTGGTACTCATTAAAAATGTCATAGTGAGTTTCCAATCTGGCCGTGGCTTAACAAGGGCAGCAGCTTAACAAGGCTGAGGCTAACAGCAGGACGGGCCTCATTAGCAACGGCTTCTGTGGCGCCCTCTGATAAAGACCATGCAGGAAAAAGGTAAACTGCATCTGTACAAACCAAAAAAAGACATTTCTCTACCATCAAAATTATAGTCTAAAGGAGGATTTCTTTTACTTTTCCTCAAACTATTGTTATTACAATTTGAAATGGTTTGATTACATATAATAAACACCAATATGCAAACAAAAATTCTTAACTTTATCTTATTCTAAGCTGAAAAAAAATAATAGAAAAGGAATTACTCGATTTGGCAACCACCTTTTTTAAATGAATCATCTTCTCACACCAGAACCACCAATATAGAATTGTAAATCATTTTTATTACATTGTAAGTAATAAAAATGAATTATGCTTCGCTCAAAGCGGCTCCCACTGTCCTGTTTAGAAAAAGTTGTGGTCTTAAGGCCGTTCAAAGCCTGGAAGGATGCTGGTTTCATGTTGATTCATTGAAGCCAAACTTGTTGGCTCTTTTTCTTTTTTTTAAAACTATTTTTTAGTCCTGAGTTACAACATGGTTGGTCGACATTGCTTACAAACACAGCTTTGCTGTTATAAAGCTCTGTGCTTCTTTTTCTATTTTAACATGAAGAAACAAAAAACATAGCTGTTTCCAACATTTTAAAGTTTCACAGTAACATCTTTCCAATTTATTCACAATCTGGTGATTAATCTGTTGCGACAATTTTGCACCAAATCCTACGATATCTAGATGTTTATATTTGCCATCCCTTGCCAGTAGGAGCTGTACATGTGTCCATGTTTTGTTCTGCATGGAGCTGTCTGCATAGTTTTACATTTTCATAGGTGCACAGTGTGGAAAATCGGATCTTGCAGTATGAGGACTGTGCTATAATGATGTAGCACTGCTGACTTCATAGACGTGTTAGGCGCAAACCAGGCTTTAGGAGTCGTTCAAGAACCTCAGCAAGGTTAGGTTAGTTTATTGTTAGCCTATAAGAAAATGTTTTTTTTTTTCTTATGTTCTTCAAACAATTGTGAGCCCCTTTAATGTTTCAACATGACAACAAACCTGTCAAACCTGCAAAACATGGTTCATAAACACAAAGATGAGGCACTTTAGGGGGAGGTAGAACTTAATTGGGATCCATAGAGTTCTGAATAGAACAGAACATCTCATGGATAAATTAGAACCTGCAATCCAAGCCAAGCCTTTCTGTCCAACATCTGTATCCAACCTCAGAAATCCACTTTAAAGAAAGTTCATAAAAATCCAATAAACAGACTCTTACACTGTGTGAAAAGCCTTTCCAGAAGCGTCAAAGCTCTTTAAGCGGTAGGGAAGGGTAATGACATTCTTTTAAAACATGTAGATTAATTATTGGACATAAAAAAAAGAGATGTATGTGTGAAGACATAGTAGATCTAAAAACAGCACCACACATGTTTTGACATGGCACTAACACTACAATACTAGCTCGTGACACTTCATTCAGAAATTTCCTTCACTCCTGATCCAGTGGTTTTATGGACTCAATGCCATGAAGCTGATGATTTGTTTTGATTTTAACTGTACTTGACATATTTGAGCATGGTGTGCTCCATTTATTCCACTGAAATAACAGATGTGGAAATTAATGCAGCTGATGGTAATAAACAGCTCAAATCAATCCAGTGTGCACCTCCTAAATCCAGTTATTGTTTTGGCATGCTTTCAGGACAGTGTTTGTTTCTGATACTGACGCCACACATTGCAACGCCAGGCTCACGGCTATTGACTTCATGTCAGCAGGAAGTATCCACAGGGACTCATTTTTAAGATGGATCCTCACTGCGTTGATCCCTGCTGTAGTGATAGACAGCCTAATGTCGGCGCACACCACACACATGCATATCCACAAAGCTTGTAAAACTTGACAGCGTTTTTACCAGCAAAATGTTGCTAGGAAACGAGGAGGCAATTAACATGACGTTCAGGAACTGCCTGCACCTCGGGAGCTTTTTTGTTGTCTATATGAGTGTGTGTGTTTGCTGTTTAGAAACATCAAAGTGCCTGTGGTGGTGTCTTAAATGTTAAAGGTATAGAACGCTTTTCCGTAAAGAACCCTTCTTCCTAAAGTCAAATTTTATTCCTTACATCTTAAGTTAAAGTTTAACCTTTATAGGGAAAGCATAAAAAGTTTTTTTTTTTTTTGCTCCGGAAGGAAATAAAGCATTAGAGAGTTCTGATTCAAGGTAGATTCATGACTTACATACAAAAGGTTTCTGTGATGCTGTAGACTCTTTCTTAAGGAATATCTTGCAACTTTTGCACATTATAAATAAATTTAAATATCATTTAGATAGAACAACCATGAGACTGAATTAAACTTTAGAGGATTTCTAGGGATATGAGACCCTACTATTAGTTTTGCACACCTCAGATCTGACCTTAACGGAAGTGCATTAATAGATAATAGATTAAAGAGAGTTGTTCTGATAAAGCATCCTCTTTTCCCTAAACTTGATAAGGGGTCACAGAAAATAAACAAAACGTTTTTGAATATCCGAAGGCTAACACCAACTACAAGGAGGCATCAGCTGCGTTTCCATTACAAATATGCACAAAACTATGTTTATAATCTGCTAATTTTGAAAATGCAATTTTTGCAATTGAAGTATTTCCATTAAATAACAAATACATTTAATTTTGCACATTAATACAATTCTTCATGCTATAACTCTTGAAAACAACATGGCAGCGGTGGATGAAAACACATTGGATATATCTATATTTCAGCCACAGCTCTCATCCGTCAACTCCTTCTGGTCATCTTCTTCATCTTTTTACAAGATAGTAAGATCCAGTGTCACTACCAAATTCATATTGGTAGCACGATCCATACCATCGGCTTATTTGTGCCTGTAAAACCAGATATACATCTGGGTCGCCCTTAATTTTTACCTTTTAAAAAATACCTAAATTACGTTTTTCCTTGCCTAAAAGTTGTAAGCTTACTAAACTATAATCTGTTAAATGTTAATAATGTATTTTCTGAGAAAATTAATGCATTTAAATCCTGTCTTTTTTATCACTCGTCTGTGCCAGAAATGGTATCCTATGTTACTTCCGGGAGCTAACTTTTACAGCTTGGGATTTAAATAAAAATCTAGTCTTTTTGAATTTTATTTTTTCATTTCGTCCTAACTTTATGGTATATAGAGTGTAATCTGAAGGAAAAAAACCCACTAAAATGCAGATAAACATGGTTTAATTATATTTTGCCGGACTTCTCTGAGCATGTCCAATGATGACGTCCGACAAACGGTTTAAAGGAGAAAATGTAAAAAGCATCAAATTGTCTCAAAAAGTAATAAAAAATGTTTTAGAGATGCAGCGTAGCATTATTTATTGATTTAAGGATAACATAAGTACTTTTAATATTATAATTCAATTGTATGGCAACCTGGATGAATATCTGCTTGCATATGCGCAAATTAGCCAACGGTCATGCTTCCGGTACGGATTGGGTAGTAAACTCCAGTTTCAGATCGCGTGACTTATCTGATGCAGGGGAAAAAAGATGAATTCTGATACAATCAAAAAAACCACCTCATTGAAACGTACTTATAATTTGCACAATTTGATGGTTAATGGAAACGTAGCATCAGTGACAATGGTACTATCGCAAGTACCATCTATGCAAGATGGGCTTTTTCAGCCCATCTTGCATAAATGGATCCTTGAACCCCTGTCGGCCTAGGCAGATGGACGCTCACACTGAGCCTGGTTATGCTGGAGGTTTCTTCATGTTAAAAGGGAGTTTTTCTTCTCCACTGCACTGTCGCTACAAGCATGCTTAGTGTGAGGGATTGCATTCGAGTCAAAGAGTAGATGCAATCAACTGGCTTTCCTTAGATAGAAAACTTTAAATCAGTTTGACTGTATGATCTGATGAACTGTAAAGTGTCTTGAGATGACATGTGTTGTGAATTGGCACTATATAAATAAAGTGAATTGAATAGAATTGAACTTCGGTTATGCACCACTTTGTGGTTGTAAATCACACATATAAAAATATAAAATACACTAAACTTTAAAGTTATGTGACAAAATGTTAAAAAGTTTTAGAGGCAGACAGATAAGTGTTTAAATTGATATAAGCGCTAGTTTTAAAACTGGCTGTGGAATCATTTTAAAACAAGAAAACGTAAAATAGAGATAAAAAGGGAGCATGGATGCCATATGACGCTCAGGGTTTGATTCTCTGCTTTCTTTGTCATCTGTCCCTTTTGTGTTTGCTAGATGCCCTCATTTAGTTTCAGTTTCAGCTCATCAGAAATAACTCCAGAGACTGGATGTCTGTGAAGGGAGAGACAGCTCATACGTGACCACAAAAATACCTCCTGCAGTCAGTAGACTAAACAGTGAAGTACCCGTGAGATTCTCCCAGCATTACACTCATATTGTGCATTGGTGGCCTTTGGCTGAAATGCACTGCAACCTTATAGTTGGTGCGCTGGATTATGCATATTTTCTAGAGTGTTCAAAGGCGGCAACTGTTTCTTTTTCCCATGAAGGATAATGAAGACGTGTTGCTGGTTCAGCCCATCTTTTATTTCAGGGTCAATACTCCCTCACTAGAAACAAATTATGCACCACGGTTGCCAGCAGCGACGTTGTCCAGCAGCCTGTAATAAGCAGCCCCGACAGGAAGTGCTGGAATATTCTGGGGAAGCTCTCCCGATGCAGGATTTTTAAAGCTGCTGGTTATTTCCCATTGGCAGCCCCACAGTAAAGCCTCGCTGATGGGAAATGTGGGGAATTCTGCATCAGTTGCTCCTTAAATTTCATTTTCCTTTATTGGTAGGATAGAAAGGTTTTCCCGGCTGAAAAGGCGGTTAAGACTTTTAAGGTCTACAGTTTAACATCTGTAAACTGCTTTGACTGCCAAACTTTGGATTTGGATCATAAATAGGAACATTAAGGGAAATATGTTGTCTTCCTACCTTTTTTTTCCAGAATTTGACTGGAACTTCAGTCAGGACTTGTCCTCCATCCTGGTGAAACAGGAGGAGCCTGATGTTGGCCAAAGGTTAGATCCTCAGCCTCTAGAAAACCTGCCTCTCATATTAAGCCCTGCCCCTCCTCATACAGGGTCACCGTGGAAACACACAGTAAGCATCCATCCGGTCAGCATTATCTGCCTCTGTAACAAAAACAAATTATTTTTTTTAATAATCCTCTGCTTTTTCGCTCTTGTTTTTTTTTAGGATCAGCGTCTAGATGATGTGAAGTCAGTCGCTATAAAGGATGAACCCAGAGAAAATGGACAGTACCTCAGCCTGCCCAGCGGTAATCAACACCACACAAAACTACATGTTCACATACTTTGCATAAAAACAGTCCTTCCTCCCTCCTTGCAAGGTGTACCAAAATACTAGCTTAATTTTCAGGTCAAATTACAGCACCTTGCACCAATCGATGCTCCATGCAGGCTCCTCTTTTTTTAATAAGGCTAAGGGTTGGAGTTGTCGCTGACAGGTTCATGTGACTCAAAGTCTGGGATCCCCTAAAGCGTTAAAGCTAACCATACATGCTGAAGTCAAAGTTTGTCATTGCAGAGGGAAGCAAAAAGAGGAAAAATATGTCTGAGGAGGCCAAAAAGAGAAAGAGAAATGGGAATCATTCCAGAGAAAAAAAAACAAGAGTGGATCTTGTAAAAGAATTTGCTCGATGGTGCTTAATTTTCATGAGTGTATCAGCCCTCTGGCTGACACCTGGGCTCCCTTCTTCAGGGCTCTATCCAGCGCATTGCAGCACAAATGCTGGTTACATTGAAAGTTGTTCAAATGAAACTGAAATTAGGCCGATACACTGACTTTTAATAAGCTTTACAGCAATGGAAACAGTGTTTTTTTTTTTTTTTTTTTTTTACATATTTATTCCGTCATTGGCACATATACGAGAGGAAAGCACGGTTAAAAAGTGAACCCCTTACCCAGTCAGACCATTAACATCGACCCTCCAGCAGACAGTGAGGCAGTAACATTGATTTACAAACTGATGCTACTTTGTTCTCACACATATAGGTGAGTAATAAAGCTTAGCAGTAGTTTTTTTATGCAAGCATGTTACTGCTATATCAGATACAAATTGATTTGTAAAGAAAAATCCTGATTTATAGATCTAGTGCCTCTAGTGGCATAGCATCTGCGGTTTAAGTTTAGCTGTATTTTGTGCTTCCTTGGAAGCATTAACCCAACTGATACAATCCACTGATCCGTTAAAGAAAAAAATTTATTTTTAGATTCAGACTGAGCCAAACAGGGTTAGCCCTACAACAGATTATTTCAGTAGTAATTGATTTGGGTTTCTTTTGCTCCTTTGGTCTTCTAATGTAGTTGTAAACCTGCATCTCTTCTGTAGTCCACATAGCCTTTGTCATTTGGAATTTTTTTTTTTTTGTTCTGCTATTTCTATTCAAACACCCCACTAGAAGGCCACATCCTCTCTCCCTGCTTTTGGTCCACTGGGAAAGGCAGCAAAATGAGTATTCTACCAACATGGGCTGAAATGCCATTCAGAAAAGAAGAGGCCGAGAACTTATCCGGAGCTCTAATTCAGCAAAATTGACAGATTTTAATTAGACTGATTGTTTTTTTTTTTTTTTTATTGGGAGATAAACAGAGGAAATTGTCAACATGAGAACATAATCAGAACCACATTGGGGTGGCAGCATCGTTTTATGCAAGTGTTTTACTGCAAGTTGGAATGCAGAAAATTAGACAGCATCCTGAGGAAATAATAGTTAGTTAAAAATATTAAAGAGATGTCTCAAGCTCTTAGCCAGGAAGTCAAAACTTGGTTGTAAATAGGTCTAACAAACAGAAACTGAAAGTCTCAAAGCATCACAAAGATTTAATCTTGGTAAATTGGTGAAGCGATAAAAGTTTGAATCTTTAAATCAAGTTTAAATTATTGACTCAGATCTAGACAACATTTATTGTCATTTTGTATACAGAGAAATTTCTAGTACAGCTTTTCAGACAGTAAATGAACATTTCCGTTCCATAAAGTGCAGCAGCGCTTAAATGTAAACAATGTGGGAGAAACTTACAGTTAATTCTTAATATAAAAGTTTTTGAATTTTTCTTTTTTTCATTTATTTTTTTAATAGAAAATAAAAAGGAATTTTTTCTGGTCTAGTGAACCAAAGAAGATGGTAAATTCAGAAAGAGAAAATGAAGAATTTAAGAGCCGGTTTCTAATGTATAGACAGTTTAGAAATTAGAGATGATTAGCAGCTAAGATTATCTCTCAAACTAAATATTAGACATTGACCATTCCACCTATAGAACGTATACATCAGTTGGGTCGGATTCACAGGATGAGAGGGAGAAATTTTTAAAGTGTCTGTAAGCAGGTTTAGGGAACAACTATTGTTATCGATCAGTTAAATTGTAAAATATAGATGTATCGGATATCAGCCGTAGTTCCAGCATCAAGCAACCTTATTAAATGATGGATAAAAACAGTCACTGAGGGATGATACAGATGAATAGAAGTTGAAATGAGGAAAAAGAAGAATTGAGTATTATGGGATGAAAAACGAATGATAAAGAGCTTCAGGAGACTCATTCTGGTAATTTATAAGAATGAGGCATAAAGGATGAGAACAACTGAAAATAAAAATGGATGAAGCAGACACAGCAGCCTTTTTTTTTAAATGAAGCTGACAGCATCCCTGAGTCCAACCTGTTCCGTCCTTTAACTTTACCTCCTGCGATTACTCATTCTCCCCAAACGCTTCCTTCCATTTCAGATGACGCTCTGCAGCTCCCTCCCACCCCTCCCAGCAGTAACCATGGAGACAGTGACGGCTCACTCCCGCCGTCCTCCCCTCACCTTCCTCTCCCTCCGTCCTCACCCCAGCCACAACAGAGGCCAGGAGGTCGTGGATCTTCTTCCTCTTCCTCAACAGCCATCTCTTCCTCCCCTCTCCTCACGGCACCACATGTGAGTCCAGACAGCTTCGTCCCTATCGTCATTAAAACACATTTGGAGAGATCCAATGCAGTTTTTCTTAACATATGAAGCTTTTTAAAATGTTTAATATTTTCCTTGACCTTCTTATGCAGAAGCTGCAGGGCTCAGGACCCCTCATGCTTACTGAGGAGGAGAAGAGGACCCTGGTAGCAGAGGGTTACCCCGTGCCAAACAAACTTCCCCTCACCAAGAGCGAGGAGAAAGCACTGAAGAGAGTCAGACGGAAGATTAAAAACAAGGTGAGATCTGCATGGGGATGATCTTTGGTTGCGATCGATAAAATAAAATGACAAAGTAAAACCGTTATAAAGTTTAAAAAAAAACTTTTTTGTTTGTTTAGATTTCAGCTCAGGAGAGTCGGAGAAAGAAGAAGGAGTATGTGGAATGTCTGGAAAAGAAGTAAGACTTCCTTTTTCCACTGCTTTTAGTTCTCTTTTTACATTACAGGCTATTTCAATTACACTACTTACAAATCATGCGCTTTAATTCTCTGAAAAAGTGCAGCCAGAACTCATGTGTAATTACATTTAAATACATCATCTTTGCCTTCATAGCCAACGACGTTTCAGAGAATTTAATACATAACCTTTCCTGTTAATCCTAGAGCCACTTTTTTGAGATATGCAGGTTTTCCTTCCCTTCATTCCACCCATATATATTTTTTTATTTACAACCATTTGCTTGCTCTTGATGAATAGGTGGAAAAAAGAGTTGTGTAATGGTAATATGAAGTTGGCAGGGATGGCTCAGACAGGAGCTAGTTTTTGTATTTAGAGGCTTTCCCAGCTGCTATAAAGAGAAAGAAGAGAATGAAACTGCATAGAAATCAATCTATGGTGGCTTTATCTTTGTGATTCATTACCGAAGAAGAGTTGATCAGTTCTCGAGGTTTTTTTGTACTTTTTTCTGACCCGTTCTCCTGATGGCTGGACTCCAGTAACCTGCAGAACACATGCGCCAGATTCACAGAATCTGTCTTGGAAAATGAAAGAAAAGATGGATTTGCTTTAACAACCCCTTTCATCACAACATGGAGCAATAATAACACTGAGCAGGTCATGCAGATGGTTGCAGAATGTCCCATTAATCCCATCAGAATAGAGAGACGTGGTATGAATCACAGCGCTGCGTCTCTTATCCCTCTACATTAAAGTTTCTTCTGACTAATAGAATCACTTTGTGAGCTCTTTAGAAATCAGAGCTTTGCATTTACAAGCTGAAATCAGCGCAAATGAATCAAACAATGTCTGGAAGATCAGAGTGATGATGATCTTATGTTGGTAATAAAGATCAACAGGATTAGAACAAAGGGATGACCAGAAATAAGGGGTGATTCATCCTTTTTCATTCTATGATTGTTTATTTCTAAGTTACAATTTGAAAGGGATGACTAAGCATATTCAAAGAGTATTAATAAGAGGGATTTTTCATTCAGAGAAAGTTTATGGTCTGAAAATAATCAGCAGGATCATTTTGGGCCTAGAGACAAAGGGGCTTACTTTGACTGGACCAACTTTTCTCTACTCAATCCGTACCGGAAGGATGATCCGTACCATTGGCTCATTTGCGCATGTGCAAACAGATATCATCCAGGTCACCATAAATAATGTAATTATGGTACTAAAAGTACTTTTTTTATCCTTAAATCAATAAAAATTCCTATAATGCTTCTCTAAATAATTTGGTATGACTTTTATGAGACAATTTGATGTTTTTTCTACATTCTTTCCGTTAAACTGCTTGTCTGACATCATCATTAGACCTGCTCAGAAGAGTCCGGCAAAATATGATTAAACCATGTTTATCTATATTTTAGTTGTTTCTTTCTTTAGATAAGGCACTATATACAATTTTGTTAACACGGAAGGAAAAAATAAAACTCAAAAAGACTAGATTTATGTTGAAATTCAAGATCGGTACAGATCAGGCACTGGGTGATAAAACAGAAAGGATTTTAAGGTATTTATTTCTCAGGAAATACATTATTAACCTTTAACCTTTATAGTTTAGTACGCATACTACTTTTAGGGAGGGAAAAATGTAATTTAGGTATTTTTTATAAAGTAAAATCAGGGGGCGACCCGAATGTATTTCTGATTGCACATGCTCAAATGAGACGATGGTCTGGATCGTGCTTCCGGGATGGGTCGGATAGTGACACTACTCTCCAGCAATTTTGTAAAAAAGCCTAGAGAAAATTGTCACAAATTCATGTAAAAAAAAACAACTTTAAATGACGGTGATGAGAAAGTGTTTTAGCCTGAATGTGATCAGCCTTCCTAACTAATCTCTATGTTGGGTTTAATCTTTTTCTAGATGACCTATTTCTAAGGCAAGAAAAAAGGCCTCATGTTTTTTTTAACCTTGAAAACAATATTATTTTACATTAGAGGAAGTAGCAACACTTTTAGTAATAAGGATGATTTTATTTAATTAACTGGATTAGCCTCAGGTTGTGGTGAAGACTTAAACCTCCAAGGCTTTATTCTACTGCTTAAATATAAACTCCCCTTTCTCTTTAGTGGTCCAAAATTTGTTTTTCTATCTATTTACTGTTTATTGCAGAGATATTTGCTTCCTTTTCGTGATGCTGTAGCTCTGAGGAATGTTTAAATCCTTTTAGAGGGAAACCAAGCAAAGAAATATTACAATAATCCGTCTGTGTGTCCTTTAGGGTGGAGAATTACACGTCAGAAAACAGCGACCTGTGGAGGAAAGTAGAAAACCTGGAGACTGCCAACAGGTGAGCTTTTACGCACCTTGCAGATATTACCACAGTCCATCATGAGGTGTTTGTGTGCAGGCTCAGAAAAACGGTGACTTGGGTTATCTATCCCTCTAATGATGTTTGCACTATCATCAGTGACAGACAGGGGAGATCAAGTGAGAGATGGATAATGTGTTTTGCCTTTCCCTTCTTTTTTTTGCCAATAAATATGGATTTTGATCAAATGAAAAATGTCGTCCAAATAGTGGGAACTTAGATTAAAAATAAAAACAGAAAGATGACAAAATTAACAGCAAAAATGACATTCATAAGGTTGGAGGGTAAGGTTCCCCCACAGAATCATAATCTGCTTTTTTCACATACTGCAGTCAAAGTCCCAGGAGAACTGAGATAATGCCACACATTTCTGTTTTTGATGCTTTCCGTTGCCCTTCTCTGGTTTCCACATTTCCTAAAGCCACTGTATTCTTTTTGATCCAACTGAGCTTTGAGGTTTTTTGACCTTGTTTAACCTGTATGACATTTGTGACATTGTAGATTCGGGCAAATCTACACTAGTAGCTTTTAGAGACGTCCTGATTTATTACAGATCAGCAGACATTTGCTTTATTTTAAAGCACGTCGTCTTGTCTTTCCAATTCTGAAGTGTGACTAAGACAAAAGCCGTCATTTTAGGTGCTGTAAATCATGTCAGAACCTTTTATATCCTTTTATAATACGAGTTTTTGACACCGTGAGGTTTAAAGGAGTATAAACTGAAATTGAGCTCAGATGCGTTAAACCAGGCTGTGCCGTCTACTCTGTTATTATAACGATATGAAACCAATCTACTTTTATCCTGGGCTGGGTGGTTAGGTGGGTGGGTGGGTCTGGAGGAGGTAAAGGGTCCGTCTGCGTCTCGTCTGAGCCTGAGTCTGTCATTAAAGCAGCTTTCATCATGCAAGGCGCCCCCACCTCTTCCCTTCCCACTATACACGCAGATGAATATGTTTAACAACCACACGGAGGAACAATGAGCTGGCACAAAGCGGGGAAACATGAGTCAGCACGCTCACTCTCATTAAAATCCAAACTGTGTGCAGCTTTAAAAAGGGGCTTTAAACTGGATTTAAGCTAAAAATGTCCCAAAATGCACCCATAAGTGGGCTGTTTGGTCCCATGTGCTACTTTTTTTTTCTACAGGTCAAATCTAGGTGGTAGTACTTTATTTGCTATGAGAGGATAGTATTATTTCTCTGTGTAGAAATTAAGTTATTTTATGTCAAGGATTTGTAAAAGATAAAGAAAAGTTATAGAAACCTGTAGATTTTAAAACCAACATTATTAACCCTAAATTCTAAGGTTGCTAAAGAAAGATGCTCATCTTAGTGCTGGATACTTAAGAGGCAATAAGCTTAGCTGTATCTCCCATCAGATGGACGTCAACATCCCTTAAATCCTTTATTAGTTGATAAGATCTGCAGCTTCTGAGCTGTATTTTAATTTTACACCTGAGTGTCAGCTGGAGTGACTTGATTTTTTCCTTTTTTTAAAAGTATTTAAACCCATGTAGGCTTGTTCTCTATCTCCACCTAGTGGTCCTGGTGTCCTAACAGCCGGGGTACAGTTGATACCATCAGAGCCCTGCTCTCCAGATGCATTTTCTCATGATGTTTAGGTGAAAATAAAACAGGAAACCATGAGGTTGAAATGTACTGTACACACTAAACCAGAATCCGTGCTCCAATGGGGCGTTTAGCTCAAATGTACGTGGGAGGGGAGCTCTGACGAGGACGCTGACATATTTACTCCTCTCCAAATTGTTTACTTCTCTTTCTGTCTGTTTTATCCTCAGGTCTCTTTTACAGCAGCTGCACAAGCTCCAGTCTCTGATTTCAGGGAAAGTCATCCCCCGTTCGTGTAAAATGGCGTCAACTCAGACAGGAACATGCCTAATGGTAAAGTATTACTGCTGCTACTGTAAACGACTGTGTGAATTATACCAATATTAAAGCTTTCGGATCATCAGATTTGATTATTAGATAAAGCAAATCATCCAGGTACTGAAAAGAGCCTCAGACCATCATACTGCCAGCATCATGCTTGATGCTCTGTGTACTGGGCATCCAAAACACTTAAACGGCAAAATTTGGACGCTGGTCAAGATACTGTATTCTCTCATTGCAAGCTATATATCAGCTTGGCTTTATTTGCTTCAATGATTTGAGGAAAAAATAAAAGTTTTAAAACATTTTTTAATGAGAAAGTCTACTTAAAAGCGTTATCTGTGCTATGAATCTGCTAAGATATGCAGTGCCAGACCACAGCAGATCAGCAGAACCCATCAGACCAGCATACCCATAATCAATACGCATGCGCAAAACATTGAATTTTGAATTTATCCCTTTAGTTTTGTATGAAAAATAGACTTTAAACACCTAGACGGGCATGTATCCCTTTAGTAATGTGCAAAAAAAACAATTTAAGGTCAGATTTTAATCTCAGAATTCTGATTTTATCTCAGAATTCTGACTATTTTTATTGTCAGAATTCAGTCAGAATTCTGAGATTAAAGTCAGAATTCTGACTTTTTTCCCATACAAAACTGAAATAAATTTAAAAATCAGTTAACTTTTTTTTTCAGTGGCCCTAATCCTCTTCCGTACACACCTGTTGAGGTAGTTTAAAGTATTTAAATACTTACTTTTTGTGTGTTTTGAAGCGTATGGTGATCTGACCTTAAATTGTTTTTTTTTTTTTGCACATTACTAAAGGGATACATGCCCGTCTAGCTATTTTAAAGTATATTTTTCGTACAAAACTGAAGGGATAAACGGGTATTGACTATGGGTATGTTGATCTGACAGAACACCAGCCAGGCTGTTGGGCATTTGACGCTGCTATTCGTGAGGGCTGATAGTCACCAAAAATGCTTTTTGGCTAAAACGACAAGTACTAGAATATAAAGTTGAATAATTTTCGCCAGCAGGTTTTAAAGTTTTTATTTAGTGTAGTGATTCATAAATGGTTTTGCCACAGATCAGGGAGAAAATGAGTAATAATGAGCAGAGCTCTTTTCTTTGTACATTAAAATCCATTCCTCCGGCTTTTTAAAACCTGTGGAGTTTTACCCCTTTAGATTTACAAATTGTTCATATGCAGACTTCTCTGTAGTGTCCGTCTCCCAGAAAAGTCCTGGATTCTATTTTCTTATTGGTTGACGCTCCCCATCAAGCTGCAAAAGTTCAGATTCCTGAACTCCAGTGTTTAGGGCTGGTCCGCTCCGACATCCAGAACCTCTCCACAATTCTTCATGCTGACCACCATTGACTTTGCATGTATATGATATGCTTAGATGCCCAGAACAAGTTTGGTGTGAACGCACCATTGCAAGAAAAATATGTCCCAAAATGTTGTGCCCTTGTCTCTTTAGTCCACAGATGACTTTCTATGGATTGTAAAGGAGTCTTTTGATGAATATGACAGATGTCAGCAGAGGTAGAGGCCACTGAGCCTCTCCATTTTTGTTCAGTTTCTCTTCCTCATAGTTAATTTATGAACTCTGGACATGATTAGGACTGTAGAGTTCTAGATATTCTAGATTAATTTCCTTCTGGATTTGCTGATTTTCCCTTGGAGTGATGTTGGTGGGCTGGTCATTGTGGGAAAGCTACACGGTTTCCAGGGTGACCGATGTTTATAACTGTGTTTCTGATCTGATTTAGGCCCCCTGCCCTGATTATTTAGATCAAAGCAGGATATTTTGTTGTTAAAGATTTCTAGGCCTTCTTCATGTTGCCAACAGGTGTGTCATTAAACTCGATTCAGGTTAATAAATGATTTAACCAGCGGGGAGGTGACTTTGTCACCAGGTTGTTATTGATAGCTGCTTTCATACATCTTTTTAAACAGTCTAGAAAAAGAGTCAGGTCTGAGTTAATGTTCGACTTATTTGTTAATGTACGGGTCTTGGTTCTCTTTCTATGCAGATGATGGCGTTGTGTTTCGTCCTGGTGTTGGGCTCCTTCTCTCCTTGTCTCTCCCCTTTGTCGCTTTTCTCTCAATCCTCCTCTTTGTCCTCCTCATCCTCTCACTCCTCACCTTCCTCCCTTCCTTCGCCATCAGCGGACCTCTACACGACCAGTCAGGGTAGGTAGACATATTAGTTACAGTGCCAGTATATGTTATTGGTATGTGCTGCCAGTTTTCAGTTTACTGGGCTGTTAGATACCCTGATTTCTTTTTATTAAAGTCTTAGAGAGCGACTATGCAGAGTGTACAGGCAGAGGAATATTTTTTGTCAAATCTGAGAAGAACAGCTGGAATTAAGATGCATTTAAGACCGTAATTATGCCCAGTTTCTGAAAAGTTTGCGCCAATTAAAAATGTTTTTACACTCCAGTGATTTGGATTATTAAACAATAAACCAATGGCCAACCTTTACTCCATCCTAGACAGATTAGGGTCAGGAAAAGGGCCGCTAACTCCTCAGAACCCACAAACTTTCATTTTCACTTTTTTTAATTTTACTATTACGTATATTTGGATTTTTATTTAATTTCGAGGCCTAATCAACACAAGCTCATGAAAGTTACGTTGTCATGGCAAAGTCGAGCAAGCTAGTGGTAACGGCAGCATACTAGCAATTTTACATAGTCTAATGACAGAAAAGAGGAGGAAATATGGCACAGAAACGCATTTCGGATTCATCGGCTCATGAGAGACTTTATCTCCATGACCTCCAAACGCACCTCAACATTTGGACACCTGTAACTGTCTCTTTCATATCTATTCATGCAGTTTAACATAACCATAGTATTTAGAGTATTATTTTTATCTTGCGTTCTTTGTGTAATGGATGTAAAGAACTGTTCAATAACGTTTAAATAGTGTAATAATATAATTTTTTCCTTTTGGTTTGCATAAAAAAGATTTTGGAGCTAATAGAGTCACATGTGACATTAAGATAGTGCCTTATGTTCATGCCAGCTGACCAAATCTACATTCCTATTAATGTTATTGTGAAGTCTAATTAATAGTACTCCTATTCACCTGAGAATTGATGATGTCTGTGTGTTACAGACCCTGGTTGTGTGCACTCAAGTGCATATGAGAATAAAGTACTGAATCTCAATCTATTTACTTATTTGTTTTTAATGTATTTTAAATAGGGCTATTGGATCATAGGTGTTTTGTCCAAAAAATACAAACAATTTCTTAAAGCACACCCTGTTCAAAATTACTTCCAGTGGCCCTGCCTGTGAATGTACCAATAATGAGAAAAATACCATTTTATATTTTTAACATGATAATATGCCAGGAGATTTTAAAACAAATCAAAAACACTTTGTAATTTCCAGAACAGTAATTTCCATTACTATATATAATGTAATATTCATATATATTATGATATTGATTTCAGTAAAACCACAATCAGGGAACGTTTCTAGGCATTGTGATAAAAATGAAGAAAATCAACATTTTTCTAAAACTATCATGACAAAATTTGTAGTTGGATTATCTAAATATATATCTGAAATTGTTTCTTGATTTCATCCTGTTAAACCTGGACAGAATACTGCTGTATTATACGTAATTCACGGAGAAGCAAAAAACAAACAAAAAATGCACCATTATTAATTCTGTCAGGGTTTATGACTATTATAATAAATGACTTTTAATGAAAAAATATGTTCATAACACACTGAATTGTTGTATGCTCTTATTGTGTTGTATGCTCTTATTGTGAAGGTCTGATGGAAGGTATCGCCACTCCTCAGTGTACATTGGTTAATGCCTGGCCACCCTTTTAAAAAATGTCTGTCTACGCCTCTGGTTAGCTGTGCTTCTAGCAGCTGCCGGATGTTGTGTTTCTTTCTTTAATTTGTACCGAGGACAAAAGTTCTACAAAAATCTTCTTTGCTATTATAAGGTGTATGAAATACGGCTACGTTTTACAATTCTGCTCTAATGAGGTTGATGTAACTAGACTTTACTTTCACTGGTTTCCATTTTATGTTTTGGCGAGTTTGAGATGATGCGTTCAAAGGACAATTAAAAAACAGATATTTAAAAGACATCGTAAGAGAATATTTTTAATTCTGTTTTGAAACTCAAGTTTAAATGTTTAAAGCATTCTAATAATTTAAGTTTGTACCTGTTGTCTTATTACTACTTAAAATTTTTATGCACCCTGAAGAAAAGGAGAGAAATAAGCCTGTGAGGCCTTCACAGATCAGCTTTATTTATACTGTGATTTAGTCAAAGGCCACCTGGGGCTTAATTCCAGTGTATTTGTGTGTTGCAGTCCGTTCCCGCAGCCTGCTCTTCTACGACGAGGAGGCTCCCCTGGAGGAGAGTTTGGTGCCCTCAGAAGGAGAGAGGCTACAATCAGAGATCCACTCTTACACCCAGACACGTCGGCATACAGCTGACACCCACAGCAACCAGACAAACGGGCCCAAATTAGAACAAAGGTACAAACAACTTCTGAACGCTGCTGAGATTTGTATAGGTAACGTGTCAGGCTTTAACCTGCTGCCTTTTTTTTGTTCCTCTCCACAGAGCAACCAATCCAGGCAAAGTCTCAGAGATTTCATAATTTCTTCCTACTCGCCCACTGAAGCCCTTCATCCTCCTGTTCTCACATCAGAAAATCAACCTACGCATCAGCATCCTTCATCGTCCCGTTAATACTTTAAGAATCTGGATGTAAACATGAGCCTTTTGTTGGAACTGTTTTAATGCACTAATCATGTTATGTAGACCAACTAATTATTTTCACCCAATTAGTTTTTTATTTTCCTGCACAGTGTCTTGCAAAAGCACTTTCCCCACATTTTGTCATACTACATACACAAACATGTGCCAAATAATAGAATCCAGTGGAACTTGTCTTTAAATCAGCTAATTAATCAAAGGGAAATTCATCATTTGCAAGGGACTAAAAGAGGCTACTCTTAATAGAACATTTATATCTGATTTAATTTTCTTAATTGAAAAAATAACAAACAGGGCTGTTGGTCAGAAGGCAGGAGGGTGTTTAAAAAAATATATTTTGCCTCCAGATTTTTATGACTAAATCAGCTAATAAAAGATAAAATGTTGATATTTCGCCACCAAAGGGACATTGATGCTTTAGACCAATTGAGATTAGACCTAATAGTGAAGAGCTTATGTTTTATTTAGTCATATATCATTAGTTGTATAGATAAAAAGCAGCAAAATTAGCTTTTATATCTGATTCTCTAAACCAAAAATAATCAGATTGAATTAAAAGCATAGAGATGAAAATATTCTAGCCCCTAAGTGGATAGATATAAAATATATTGAAGCGGTGCCCTTTTTTTTAAAGTGCCTTCCATGTTCTACTGTCTAATATGGCCTATTTCACTGTATACTTGGTGCAAAATGTAACTGCTATACTTATAGGGGGTTATTGTACTTTTTTTTAAGTTCCATTTCCTGAAACCACCATATGACTTGGAGGTAAGGTTCAGGATTGGATACTCATTTCCAGGGCAGTAACCGCCTACTGTGCTCATCAACATTAAAGAAGAAACCCTTGGTAAACAGGTGTTAAATGCTTTAAAACGATTGGGTGGCAGCTTGGTGATCCCACAAAAAGGGTTCTCTTTGCTAACGTTTTACCCCATTTAAAATGGCATTTTTCTTATTTCTTTCCATATTGAAGGGAGAAACTAGCCACTGCCTTACGTCACATTTAGTTAGATCTCAGGAACCAGGAAGTTATATATATATATATATATATATA
>NW_015150824.1:424434-538424 GCF_000732505.1 Cyprinodon variegatus
ACTTCAATTTCAGTAAGGAGTTAATATGGAGCAGCAGTTTGTTGCATATATTGATGGTTTGTAGAAATTGTGTACATATTGACCAAGCCAATCAAAGGACTGAAGCATTCCAGGATTAAAAGAACCACTAGATTTAGTTTGATAAAAAACTTTAATTTCAACACCACTATCTCATATACACCCTGCTCTGACAAGAACGAAAAAAAATCTCATAACCTTTTGTATAAAAACATTTAATTCATTGCAACTAATCACGTTTTTCCTTCCTTGCGTCCGATTGGTCGTCAGGAATTGAACACATCATGCGTCTCGTGACTGCAGCCAGATCCACACTTTTCTCAAACGTGTCGGGGACCAAATGTACATAAAATGATCACACCTTCCAGCAAAGTTGTTGTAAATAGGGAGGGGGGGGTTGTTTTTTGTTTTTGTACTGTCATAATCCCAGAATTTAACCTGTGGAATGTCCTGTGGGGAAGGAAAACATGAAGGGGATTTGGGGTGGGCATCAATTGAAAAGAAGGGTTTGTGAGTAAACTTAAGATGACGCAGCAGCTACACACAGTTTAAACAGTCCCAAATCTCCAGGAAGTGCCATATTATTCCAACCGTTCTTTGATCCTTTGGAAAGTTTTCTGACTTTTCCCAGAGTAAATATGAGCTTCTGGATGTTTGAAATGTGTTTGGATGTTTTGTCATCTCGGTTTGTTGTATAGTGTCCTGCATGTTCCTCCATATATATATATATATAAATCTATGTTATCGTAGTTTAGTCCGTAGCGTAGAAATGAGCAAAATATTAAAAAACTGCATCAGCAACATGTCGTCTGTGGAGTTTATTCCTCCCTGTGTTTAATGCCGGGATCCTTCACTGTAAATGTCTTTAGTTTTATTAATTTTCTTGATGGATGACAACAGAAGAAAGGGGAGTCATGAGTTATGATGTCTCTAGCTAAAGTGCTCGAGTATGATCCGTTTCCGGAGCTCCTCTGCCTCACTGTCGCGCTCCTCCAGCTTCTGCTCAGGTCCGCTGGGCTGCTCCAGAGGCTCCGTCCGCTCCAGAGTCCAGGCGTCCAGCCCGGAATGCAGCGAGGCGTTGTGGAGAACACAACAGGCTAGAAGGATGGAGGAGCTTCTTTCTGGAGAATACTGCTCAGAAGAGATACGACATGATATCAGATACTTTAACATATGAAACAGTTTTGTTTAGTCTTCCCAAAAAGGAATATGCCTGCTTTAGTGAAGAGATACCTGCAGGTGTCCTTTGATGCCATCTAAACATCGGAATCTGGTCTGAATGGCCCTGAAAGTTCTGTCCACTATCTCATGCGTCATTGTGTGAGCCAGATTATACCGAAACTCTGCATCCGTTTCTGGGCTCTCAAGGGGAGTCATCAACCACTTCTTTAAAGGATAACGTCCATCCCCTTTTAAAAAACCAGATCCACATTACCTGCTGACTTCTTCATGTGAAACGCTTCCCTAAAGCTAAGAGCGCATCTCACCCAGGAGCCAGCCCTCCTCATTGTCCTGCAGCTGTTTGTAAAGAGCTGATCTCTCCAGGATGTCGGTGTCCTGCAGCCCGCCGGGCCACGTTTCTGCGCTGAGTAAGAGCCCCTGGGCGTTGCACACCAGCTGACATGCTACAGAGTGGGAGCCCTTCTTGTTCACGTACGAGGAGGCTTCGTTGTTTGGAGCTTTGATGGCAACCTGCAGTTGACGGAGTGAGAGGACGGTTAGAGATAAGTCAGCGACATTGTTAAACATGATCAAATGTGGGAAAGCTCAACTGTTGAAAAGAGTTATACATGAGGGTTAGCTAACCTGAACGCAATCAAGAACACCCAGAACTCCAGGAAAACCTGCCACCCTCTGAAACTCCTGGAAGGAGTACTCTGTGTTGGACGGATCTCTGTGTGAATGACACGTATCACCATGTTATTCTATACAAGAGCTTAGCTTTAGAACCAAAGGCATTTGGCTTGTATCTACCGTACCTGTTGAAAGTGATGAACTGTGGTGCTTTCTCCACCAGTGCCTTGGTGACAACAGTCACACATCTGGACATGGAGGCCTGGCTTATCCCTATTATATCCCCCATGGATGTTTGGAATGAGCCGGATGTGTAGAAGCCCAACGCCGCCAAGACCTGCACCTCAGGACTGATGGCTCTGGACCTCAGGGTCCTCCTGGACAGAGTCTGCAACACAGCAAGGTGTAAACACAATACAGAGAATTGTTCTCTTTAAAACATCGCAATGCATAAAGATGCACACCTCTCTGAGTAATTCCACCAGATACAGAATGAAATCCCTCGGAAAGCCAAAATTTGAGAGGAGAACGTCATTTGAAACAGAGTCCAGATCGAAGCGGTCCAAAGTCTTGCAGCCTCGACCGTGCAGAAGAAGATCACAGTCTAAGACCGCTATGGGGATGGCCATGCTGGAGGTAAAACCTACACATAAGAAAATAAGAGAAATAGGAAACAAATACTCTTGGGTGGTGTTAGAAATTTACATCACACAAAAAACTAAAGTATTCCAAGGCTGTGATCTAGTCCGAGCAATATAATACGAAGGACAACACCAAACAACTCAAATACGAATAATGAGAACTAATCTTTAAAATTAAAAACAATAAATCTGACTCCTGAGTTGTATGGTGGGACAAAATCTTATAATAAACATGTTGTATAATTATGAATGTCAATTGAATAAAGAACATCCATTAAATATCCCTAAAAGGTAATTAAATTAATGATTTATTTATTCATTTAATACACTATTTCATAAACGAAATCAATTATGAAATGCAAAATTAAATAATCCGAATTCTCGTCAAATTATTATTTCAAAAGTTATACATTTGAAATAATAAAATTAGATCATTAAAAGCTTTTCTAGTAAACTGATTATATATACCTATTTACTTCTCTATATGAAGTGATATGATTTATCTTTATGAGATCAAGGTTTTCAACAGTTTTATAACAAGTTTATTATTGTTATTTAGGTGTAGACAGCATAAAATGTTTGGGGACCTTTGGTTCAGATCTAAGCAATTTCCAAAGTTAGATGTTAGGACTAAAATCTATTTGGAAATCTGTGGCATCTAATTCCAATATAATTGTTTTTTTTATATATATTTTCAGACGAAACAAAACAATTCATTTAAATATTTGACTTTTTTTCTTTGCAATGTAACAACATATAGGGGAGTTAAAGCACTAGTAATGTTTGAGCAATGCACTGGCTTTAACTCAACTGCTTCAAGATAGGCTTTCTTTCTAAGAACTATAATAATCAAAATGTGCAATTTTAACTTATACAAAATACTCAAACAACCCAAAAAAATACAAATGCTAACCAGTTCCTAGCTAGCTTCGTTTATATATATATATTTATATTCTCCGCTCATCCACCGAAAAACTCTCTGCTGACTCCATGAAGATATATTAGTTCAATTTAAACTCTTAGTTTTTCAAATACTTATTTTTAAAACAAAAAAAAACGCGTTTTACCTTCAGATAGCCCAGCATCTGTCAGCTAAAATAAAGCAATGAAACATTCCATGCGGTTTCGAACCGCATATTCGACACTGTAATTAATATTTGCATTGGACATATAAATACATATGTATAAAATAAAAAAACAGTCCATAAAAGCTGTCACTGCAATCCTGATTAGTCCAATCACTGTTTAAATTGTTAGGGTGAAGAAATAAATTATAAAAGATAGCAACGAAAATGCGAGTCGGTGACTGCTGCTACGTAAACACGTCGACATGGAGAAGATAAACAGAAAAGTGGCACAGCAGCTGCTGACGTTGTGTATATCCGAAACAGGCCTATAAATGTCTTCGGAAAATATACTTTCTGTCATGTAATTAATCTTATGAGTATTAAATTGAACGCCAGTCGCTAACGAAACAACTAATGTAAGTTTTGCTGCTCTGAATGCTCCTTAAAGCCGTTAGTCAGGCAGTCAGCTAGCATTAGCCACATGCTAACGCTGTTTTTTAGCAGTTAGGTCTGTTAGGAAAAAAATCTGTGTTTATTTAAGGAAACCTCAGTTTTGTCCTTGATTTTTAAAACACGCGCTCTGAGTTTTAAATTATTGCGGTTGTTGTTTTTTCTACATATAACCTAAATAATTATTCTGGTCATTTCTAATAAGCAAAGAGGCCTCATTTGTTTTCTAGAACTAGTGGTTGTGTAAGGTTTTAAAGACAGCTGATGCTGTTATTCCAAATGTCCAACAAATTGATTCTGCATGACGTTAATTTAAAAACTCACTTAAAAAAAGATTAAAAAAAAAAAACTCAATAAAAAAAACTAAATTAAATCAGTTTTAAGTCAGTGTTTGAATTTACATTATTTTAGTAGCAAAATAATTTAGCATCTCCTATAGTTATTCTGTTGATTTAAATTCTTGTTTGAATAAAGACCTAAATATTGCACACATGGTGGAAATATTGCAATATGTTTTGTTTTTACATTTTTTCAAAGCTTAGTTGCAAAAGGAATGTTTTTTTTTTTTTTTTACAAACTTTATCCATCCATGTATTTTTTACATATTTACCTGTTTTTTTTTATCTAAAATATTGAATTTGTTAGACGTCTTTAATAGCAATGCATATTTTTTGACTAGATCTGGTACAGAGGTAATAATCTAAAATAACCTTAAGCTGTGCCTTTCTTTGCTTGTATATTTAAATATTTTACATTTGTTTACACAAAACCTTTAACTATGTGTACATTTACCAACATAAATGTATTGACATTAACTTATTAGAATAATTAAATATATATTTGTTGAATTGTTTTTGTGATTGCAGGGTTGTGACAACATGGACAGTGACCTGAGTCCACAGGATAAGAAAGACTTGGACAAGTTTATTAAGTTTTTTGCCTTAAAGGTAAGAGGTTTGCGTACAGCTTGTCTTTGTTGTAATTTTGTTGCTTAGTAATGAATTTTTTTTTCCCGATGAAACTGAAGCTGCAGAAGGACGTATCTAAAGTCTCCCACATTTGTTTTTGTTTTGTTTTTTAAATAATCCATCCAATTAATCTCCTCCTTTCAGCCATCTTTTCTGCTCATTTTAAAGGGATGCACCCACATCCCTCTCTACCAACCTCCTCTTAAAGGATCCATTGTCTCATGAGCATATGTGGAGGGAGGAACACAAATGGAAGGGGAAAATCCAAATATTATCATTTCTGCTCAGCTCTTTCCTTATCCCCAACGACCTTGAATCTCCTACCGCTATTTTCTAATAAATTCACATTCTTTAATCTAATCCACTTCTTATATCTGCAGACTGTCCAGGTGATTGTCCAAGCTCGCCTCGGGGAGAAGATCTGTACCCGCTCCTCTTCATCACCCACCGGCTCAGACTGGGTAAAAACTAAATCGTAATTTTTAGTGTTTCTAGTATTTCTAACTTACTTAGGGCTGAAACAATTGGATTAATCGGGATCAATTGATTATTAAAATAATCTTCAACTAATTTAGTAATCTATTATTCGTTAACTGGAATGAAGAGACTGTAAAACTATATCAAAGTTGTAATAAAATATGTAAACATTTTGTTTTAAGATTTAAAAAAAACTTTCGTCTGTCAGTATGCTCTATCCAGAACTCCTCAATTGGAAAGGTTTTAGTTTCACTTGGTTTTATTTTGTAAAAAACATATTTAACTTCTTTACTGGCTATCCAGTTATTAAACGACTAACCAAAAAAAAAAAATAAATCACCAGATTGATTTGATTTGCAAAATAATCCTCAGTTACAGCACTAAACTTATTGATCTTATGATGTAAATGACTATTTCCTCCTCGACATTGTTCTCAGTTTAATTTGGCGATCAAAGACATCCCAGAGGTCACTCATGAGGCCAAGAAGGCGCTGGCCGGTCAGCTTCCTGGCATCGGCCGATCCATGTGCGTGGAGATCTCCCTGAAGACCTCAGAGGTAGATCGGCGGGTCGCTGTTTTTTAAAGAGCTGCTCATAACCAAAGAGGGGCGATGTTCCCACACTCATCTTTTCCTTCCCTTATCTTTGTCGCTCAGGGTGACTCTATGGAATTAGAAACGTGGTGCCTGGAGATGAATGAGAAGTAAGTCCATGTGGTGGATTTTTCCATTTTTGAGTATTTTAGGTCCAATTGAGCTGCTTTTTTTATGTTTAATTTCTGTACTTTATGCACTGCAGGTGCGATAAGGACATTAAAGTGTCTTACACCGTCTATAACCGGCTGTCGGTTCTTCTGAAGTCTCTGCTGGCAATCACCAGGGTAACTCCTGCCTATAAGCTGTCCAGAAAGCAGGGCCACGATTACGTCATATTATACAGGTGCTCTGATCTGTTCTGCCAGTAATTGAATTGAGTCGTGTGACATAGAGATGTTTATCTAAAGGCTGTCTCCTGTGTAGGATCTACTTTGGGGAAGTCCAGCTGGGCGGACTAGGAGAAGGTAACTTCATTTCTACTCTGTATGATTAGGATTTAATCTATGATGGTTGGAAAGCTCTGCTATCTTTCCATGAAGGTTTCCAGACGGTGCGTGTCGGTGTTGTTGGTACTCCCGTCGGCACGGTCACACTGTCTTGCGCCTACCGCACCAACCTGGCGTTCATGTCCAGCAGGTAATTGATTGCAGGTTACTCTCACTGTTCGATAAAGGGCAGCGGCTCATGGATGGATTTCCCTTTTCAGGCAGTTTGAAAGGTCGGCTCCCATTATGGGAATCATCGTGGATCACTTCGTGGATGCTCCCGGCGGCAATCCGCGCCCCATTAACATGGGGCAGCCATGCAACTACAGGTGGGTTTTTAGAAAGCCACAATGGTGACGTTAGCTTCAAGGACGGAGAATGATGCTTTCTGTTTGCATTCAGAGCCCCAGATGACGACGACGGAGGAGCGTTGGGAGTCCAGGACTCACAGGAGGTCTGCACCACCTCCTTCTCCACCTCCCCTCCCTCCCAGGTGAGAACACACACCCTTCTTCCTCTCTGTCCCTTTATATTCTGCTGGTTATCATTTCACTCTCTTCTCAACTATTTTTGTTTCATTTCCCGTCTTCTTACTAAATCTATCTGTGTGCGTTGTACGGATTCAGTGTGTCTGCACACTGAGTCCATCCCCTTCCAAACTGTCCAAGCCCCTCCCGCTGGACAGTCTTCAGCTCCCATTGGCTCCAGGACTTGTCGCTCACAATGTGAGTCTATGTCAGTGTGTGTTTGCGTGAGAAACCTCTGCTCTTCTGCTCCTCGCTGTGTGTCCATCAGGATCTTCTCCATCTTTCTCAGTTAGTTTAATGCAAAGTTTGCATCCCTGTGGGTTTAGTTTGCTGTGTTTTTGTTTATTTTTTTCCTTCACTATCACTTGTAGATACATAAAAAGCTCATGATGCTTGACCCACACCTTTCCATACCGCTTCAGCAGCTGCAGGAGCCTCAAAGTTTTTTAATTCTTTGTTAAATCCTGCTCTATTTTTTGTCTCTTTAGCTCTATGCCTCTAGGTTATCCTACCAACCGGCACCTGCAGGAGGAGCTACAGAGTTCAACACCAACCAGGTGAAGTACTTTTGATGTGTAAAACGTTCACTAGACCGATAACGAGACATGTTAAAGATGGATTAAATTAGTTTTTTTTAAGCATTTTTATATTTTCTCACAATATAAACAATCCAAACAGACATTTTTCACTTCAATCCAGCCAATAAAACTAGTTTTATTAGATCACCTTTAAAAAAAAAAAAGAAAAAGATTTATATTTAAATCTTTAAGAAAATGTATATTTAACAGATATCCACCATCGGTTAATGATAGATTTGTAAAATCATTAAACAAAAAGGATTTCTTACCAGTCAAAAATATGAATAAAAAGCTGTTAAATGTCAAGTTAGTTTCTGAATTAAAGAATTGACATCAAGTCCAGCTAATAAACTTAAGTTTATTAGCTGTATTTAGTTTATTATTAGTTTATGATAAAGTTAAGAGCCGGAAAACAACACTGACATTTCAAATTTTAGGATTCAAAATGAAAGGAAAAAAAAGAGAAAAAACACATTTTTAATTGGTTGCTAATATGATTTTTTAAAATAATGTATAAAAAGGAAAAATTTTCACACTTAGATAAAAAATATATATCTGTAACAATGTATCACTTTATTTTGTGAAATAATAATAAAAAAAACAATTTTGACTTAAACTATTAAAGTTGCAATCATTACACAAACTTATATATCTATAATTGGGTTTGCGATATTTTTGGGAAATTGTGTTAAATAAAACAACCTTTTTTTCCACTTAAAAAAAAGATTTTAAAATATCTATTTCTGTTATGATTAATGTTTTTTGAGAAAAATTTAATGCAAGTACTCAGAGGGGAAAATACTAAAACATGCCTTTGTCATTATATCTATTGTTAAAAATTAGCTATTTCTTCCTCATTTTTAGCCGAGGGGATAAAGAGCCATCATCTTAAAACCACAAACCCTTATTTACTCAGATGCGTCTACAAAGAAGGGGAAGAAGTTAAGTCCATCATCATTAAAACTATAGGACCTGTGTTCGGCTTCCCTTTCAGGGTTTACATGCGGGGAAAGAAGTCGGGATGGTTCTGGCTCCTGGAGCAGATGTGCATCTGACTGTAGAAAACGCCCCCAACACACCCAGCAGCAGGTAGCTATCTGCCGACGTTCTTCACGTCGATTTGCTGAACAGTTTTTTGTCGTTCATCAAAGTATTTGTTCCAAAAACGTTAAACAATCCACTGGACTTTGTTTCCAAGTTTAAAGACGTTACGCTTCCCCTCCAGGAAGCTTTTTCAAATCAAACTTTTTCAATGTTTTAATTGAAAAAGCTTCCTGGAGGGAAAGCGTAACGTCTTTAAACTTGGAAATAAAGTCCAGTGCATTGTTTAACTTTTTTGGAATGACAATGACCTTGATGACTGAGAATTTTCACCCGCATATGAAAGTATATGGCTTGGAAAAAACAAACATCTTTTGGTGTTTTCTACCAGTGGCGATGAGGAGGGCTTGCTGCAGAGCGGCGAGGGGAGGAGCGTCTCTCCGTCGGACCCAGTGGAGTCACTCAACGCGTTCACGAGGAAGGTCGGGGCTTTTGTAAACAAACCCAGCAATCAGGTAACTAATGATATAAACTTTCAATCTTTGATTTAAATTTTTTAACCTTTCAGCTTCTATTATTTTTCATTTGCTTTGAGAAGCTGTTAAATCAGCTTATTATATAGATCAAAGTCTGTATTTCCTCTGTAGATAACTGGTGGTTTGGATCTCCCGTTTGCTGCATTTGCTCCCCGTGGTCTGGATTCTGAGGAGAACGATCCGATGGTGAATTTGCGTTTTCTCTTTTTAAATGTTCCTTACTGCGTTTGTTCTCTATAAAGCCTGACTAATCAGTGGCGTGTGGTTTTGCGCTCAGGTGAATCCGCCGGACTCTCCTCCCAGCCAGTCCCCCCTGCAGGCCAGTCTCCACTCCCAGGGCTCAGACTGCTCAGGACAGCAGGACGACTTCGTCATGGTCGACTTTGTAAGTGGCTCACGTCACTCCTTTCAGTCCATGCTGTTGAAAATTAAAAAATGAATCACTTTTATTATGTTAGGAAATATACAATATGTTGTTGTTATGAAGTCAAGACGGGTTCCTTAAAATAAAACTCAAAAGGTAACATTAAATATAGACACTGTCAAAGCCAAGAAAGAAAACTAGTATGGCTTTTAGCTTGATGCTAGTTGGCTTTATCCACCCAGCATCATCAATATTAACATCTTAATAATAATAATTATCATTGCAAATGTTTTAAAAATGTTATCATAGTGACTTAAAATAGCATCTTGATATAGATCCATCCAATCATGGCTTTCAGCTAATGAAGGTTATAGCAGCAAAAAAAATAGCTGGAATTAAATAAACATGCCTCGACAAAAATTTATATTAATGGAATAAATTGTCAGATTAAATCATTCTTTTCATAATTATAAAATCTATTTAATTACGGTATGAGCTGAAAATTTGGCTTGCATTTAGTTATTTTACACTTCCATTGCTACATTTAATATTTGTGTATTATTTATTCAAGTTTAGAGCTGTTAATTTCATTTTGACTACTTGGGCGTTCAATAGCTAAAAGCTCCTGTCTCTATTCAAACAATCATGATTCACCTGCAGGCAATAAGTGTTGCCGATTCTTAATTGTGTAACTGTGTAAGAGAGGGAAAGGGTAGTAAAAGAACCATGAATAATGTTGCTAATGCTACTTCCACATGTATGCACAAGTCAAATTCTTGTGTTTACCATAACAAGAAAGAAAAAGGTCCAAATAAGCTCTTTTTTTTTTGCCTAAAAATGATTACACATGAATTTAAAGAGGATTTCTTTATGTAAAATCTAAAATTTGATTTGTTTAAAGTCCTGCGATGTTCGACTCTTAATGCCGCTGTCAACAATGCTCCTCTCAAAGCAACTAGAAGCTTAAGTTAAGACGGTATGCTGGTGAAGATTCTTGGTCACCCAGGTCATAGTCATTCCAAAAAAGCTAAACTATCCAGTGGACTTCGTTTCCGAGTTTGAAGACGTTTCGCTTCCCATCCAGGACGCTTTTTCAATTCAAAATGTCAGAAATAGCATTAAGTTTGAAGCTTTATAGAATGGACCGACCTCTAGTGAGACTTAGGAAACATCCAAATTGAAGAACAGGTCTGCCCCTTAGGAATGGGGAGTCATTTGGGTTCTTCGTTAGCCTGCAATACCGAATACTGGTCTATGCATCTGAAAGGGGGTCGTTAGGGGGAATTATTGGCCTGGCTAAACAGGTGAGATGTTCTGGTCCCCTGTATGGGGGTTACTCTATTTAAGGTTGTTTTTTCTTTAACATAAATGGCTTCCTTCACACCCCTTTCAAACCACCTGTCTTCTTTGTCCAAACTGTGAACATTCCGGTCCTCAAAAGAATTTCCTTTGTCCTTAACCTCTATAAACCCACCGTTTTAAAGCGTTTACAAATAATAACTCAGAATGTAAAAAAATTACACTGGTAAAATATTTACCAATGACATATTAGACATCGTTGGAAAGCTTTGATTCTCCACAATTTAACCACCTTGTTCTTTTTATGGACATAGCGAGCACCAAAGAACAATTATAGCAGCATGTAGAAATGTAGCATGACATAGCAGCCACAACAAGCTAGCATGTCTTTATTACTGCTGTTCAAAACAAGTTATTTTCAATAATAATAAAAAACATCTTTGAGTCATGTTTGAACTGATGCAGCTTGGGTGTTTTACTCATCCAATTTTCATGTATATATTCAGAAACTGTAAGGTGTTAGCTTTCAAATAACATATCAGACATGTAATTTGGGCTTACAGTTCCTAAGTTGTTTGCTTTTCCATTTGGGTTTGTAAAATAGATGAATTTCACAGAAATGAGGTGGATATTAAGAGGTTAAGGTGTAAAATGGACAGCAGAGTCTGGAGGAGGTAGCTCTTCTGCGTTGGTGTTTTGGTATTAAAAAACATGCGCACAAATCCCTATGAACAGTAACAGGATATCATCTAAATGAAGGAGCAGAGCCTCCAAACATCTAAATGTAAATTTTCAGGATGCTTGAGTGATGCATTCAGGAGCATTAATGAAAACTGAACTTTCAGCCAACTAGATGCAGAATGATGCCTTAAAACAAATCAGATCTCCCTTCAGCTTCTAGCAGAGCATCAAAACATCAGACCAGTCAGTTTTTTCGGCAAAGCTGACAGTTTTTCATTTTTTACATCCTTAAAAACTATATTGTCGTATTTAACTCCTTGACTAACACCGCGCTTGTAAGGAAACTCGTTTTTGCATGAAATTATTCAGAAAATGTGTCTGTTTTTGTATTTACATAACCTTTGGCGACTCCTCAGTACCGACACTAGCTGCAGTAATCAATTCTCCATAATATCTACATGTAGAGAAACTCGTAAAGACAAATTACATAAGAAAATTAAAGGTATGGTGGAGGAATTTCTTTTGCAGGATGGATCATGAAAAGTGACTCACCATGAACATGTTTTTGTTATGAACCATCTCTGTGTGCAGCGTCCAGCTTTCTCTAAAGACGACCTGTTGCCGATGGATCTGGGCACCTTCTACAGAGAGTTTCAGAACCCCCCACAGCTGGCCAGCCTCTCTCTTCACACCAGCTCCCAGTCGATGGCTGACGACCTGGTAAACATACCTTCCCATGTCCTTTTTCCCCTTTCGCATTTATTTCAGAGAACTGATAAGATTTTATTCCTTTGCAGGACTCTCTGCCGGAGAAACTGCGCGTCTATGAGAAAAACATTGACGAATTTGACGCTTTTGTGGACATGCTTCAGTAGGATGAATGAAGGAAAACTTGGACTAAAAGTTGAATTAATCAGAGGAATGGAGGGAAAATCTCTTTGTTGTGAGAATTAGTTAAAAGCTTTTGTGTCTAAAAACATCCCACCAGTTCACTTATAGTCACCTTCACTGTAAATACTGTAATATCTGGAGACACTGGCTCACATACTTGGCTGTCTGGTGTGCTAGAGGCAATCTATGTTGCATAAATCTGCTCTGGTAATGAAACAATCAAGACTCAGCAGGTTGTAAAGCCCACATCATGGATCTCGCCACCCTTTCTGCAAACTAGTATATCAGATATATAACTTGTAACCCTCTAGAAAGATTCCTGAAGAGTTTTGTGTTCCCAGCTGGTTTTGGGGAGACTTCCACTGTGATTTTTACCAGATAGTCCCAGATGCATTAGCAGCAGTTTCTCTGAGCTCATCCCACATGTTAGACTGCAGAAGCTAAACTAAATTGAAGGCCCTCACTTTAAATACAACCGCCCTGAAGCTCTGACTAATCCCAGCTTGTTGCATCTGTAATAAATGAATGACTACTGCAACACTTTGATGTATATTGTGTGAAATATGTAAAAAGGAGAAATCATTTCCAGCTATCCACATAAATTCAAGGCAGAGGTTGGTTTAAAGCTTTAAAGCATTTTGTCGATGTCGGAATAAAGCATGGCTGCTCTGTTTACCGTGTGTCTTTTTGATTTTGGTTTTCATTTGGCAGGGGACTGTTTGAAGGTGGTCCTAATATAGCGTTTGTTTCAAACCTTAAAATTTGTATTTAATTTCTGTGTTAAGTGAACAAAACGGCTAGAGATCGATCCATTTTCTGTCACACTTATCCCAGACAGGGTTGCGAGGGGTGCTGGTACCCGTCTCCAGGCAAGAGGCGGGGTATACGCGGAACAGGTTGCCAGTCCATCCCAGGGCAACGCTGAAACAATTCACACATCTAAGGAGAATTTTAGAGAAGCCAATTAACCCAACAGTCACGTTTTTGGACCATGGGAGGAAGCCAGAGTACCTGGAGAAGAACCCATGCATGCACCGGGAAAACATGCAAACTCCATGCAGAAAAACCCTGGGCCTTATTGAACCCACAACCTCCTTGCTGCAAGGCCAGCTAGAAAATCTATTTAAATTGACTGGTTAACCCTTTATAGGGCACTCGGTGAAATACCTTGAAAATCAAAACTTCAAGCCAATAGTGTTATTGGAATCCAAGACGAGACCTTATTACCTTTGTAACATTTAAAAATATACAAACCTGCAAGAGAGGGATATAATAAAAGTGCTTCTATAAGAATTATATATCATTTGTAAGGGGGATGCAAATGAGCTAAACCGGTGACTTCCTCTATAAAAGGGTTAAAGGCTAGACTTCCAAACAATTTTTTGAAAATCTGAAAAAATGTGAAACCCGGTCATAAATTGTAATTTTTAAGGTCAATGTATTAGAATTAAAAATGTTAACCATCCCAGTATTTTAGCAACAGATGCACTATTAACCACAAGTTATGCTAAACCTTTTACACTGCAATTTTGTATTTCTTTATCATAAAGTTCACCAAGAATATTACTAAAACTTTTCAGTTCAACTAAATATATTTGGCAATTATTTAAGATAAAATACCTTTTCCTTCCAATTAAATTTTTTTTTTTTTGCTTTATCAGCATTAGATGTGATGACTGAGTGATTAATGTATTCATCGTTGCTTGAGATCAAAGAGCGTCAAGTTGCTGCTCCTTCCATTTATTACTCACTATTTTAAAAAATGCCCTGCAATAATTTAAAGACCACACAAGAAAGGGATTCAAAAAAAAAAAGTTAACCATTTATAGATATTCAGAAGGGAAAAACATTTTAAATCTCCATCCAGACTGTACAGCATTTTGCAGGATTTTAAATAAAACTCAATCTCAGAAGTCCTCAATGTAATTTTATTTGTAGTATTTCATTTCACATCTGCAGGACTGCAAAGGGTAAGAACCAGAAGAATCGGGAGTTAAGGTCACGCTCTTTTTTTTGGAATAAACATTCAACATGTTTCAACGTGTTAACCAGCTACAGAACGAGTCTCTAATGAACCAACCCATCTCTCCACTGCTACCTGAAGGGTCTCAGAACCGTTCCAGCTTCCTGGGAAGGCAATTAAAGGAAAGTGAATTGATAGAGAGCTTCTCCCTGACAATGAGGATGTAAATAACCATTTGTACGTTTTCAAATATATCCTGTCAACTGCGGGTGGGAACAAAAGAAAAAAAAAAAAAGAGAAAATTCACAGGAGTTAGGCAGTGGTTGCCCTGTGTGCATTTCCATCTCGTTCAGCAGCTCAGTTCAAAATAATGTCCTGCCACCCCCCCACACTTCTAGAGTCCAATTAATTGCGTAACTTTGAGTAGATTGACAGGTCGGGGAACGACTCGGAAGAAAACATCCAGATAAAGACGAGGGCGACTTGTCCTTGAGTGCAGGATGAAAGTCTTTATTTGTGGCCAATGTCCTCCATTGACGAGATCTAACCTGCTCCCCTCAAGTTAGCTGAGCTTCCGTTTTCTATGTTAGTCAGGCGACGATGAAGGCGGGTCTGGAATCCATACACACTACAGAGCAGGAAGGAGGACAGGGAGTGTATGGAAGAGATCCTGGAGATCTACGTTTCTTCATGAGGATTTGGAGATAAGGGGGAAAAAAAACGAAAAAGAAAAACTGGATGAGGGTCCAAAAGTTCAGGCAGCGTTTAGTAGGTCCTGGATGGCTTTCTGCTGCGTCTCATTTAGGGCGGAAACACACTGCGTCCATAATCCTGCCGACACCTGGAGGGAACGGAGATCATGATGCATGCTTTCAACTTTACAGCCCGTAACCCCCGACCCCAGAAAACCGGTTTAACGGCGTGGTTCCAGCTTACCTGTACTTGACGGATGACGTTTGCGAGGCGTTTGCTGCAGGCGTCTTCGGTTTTAACCGACTCGTTTGCAACGCCGTCGGCTATGATAAGGAAGATTTTAGGAAGGTTGGAGTTTTCTGGCCCCAAGACAATCGGGTTGTTGCTGTGGAGAGCAGAAATACAAAGGTTGGTCTGTTAACCTAAAACGTTCTACCAAATATTATCCCTTGGAGGCCATTTCAAAGGACAGATGCAGATGTGGGCAGTTGGTCAGGATTAACCCAAAGGATCAAATGAAATCACTGACAATAGGGACAGATGGAAGAAATGAGGCCAGAAACCGAAAGAATGGTTAAAACTTTGGAGATTGATAATAAAGGATCACATCCTACCTCTCTATGAGGTCGCACAGGAAGTCAAACGTGTGGACGGCCTCTTCCTTGTCCTCTTTGAGCGGCAGCCAGCTGAGCCAGTGAGGAAGGACCTCGCTGCCGTTCACGCACTCTGGCCGGAACCTCATCAGCTTTCCTACAGCAGAGATGCAGTTCTCTGTGGCGTTGACGTTCTCCTTAGACCGAGAGTCGGCTGCTTGGATGACGCCGACCAGCAGGGGGAGTGCCTCTACAACAACATATCAAAGACATATTTAACTTCAAAAACAATAAGAGGGTAATATTTAGGATTGGTTTAGCTTCCTACCTGTGCAGAAAGGGCGATAATTGTCTCCACCATACTGAGCCATGACGCCGACGCCATAAGCAGCCGCCTGCCGAACCTCAGGGCTCGTGTCGCAAAGCGACTGAAGCATCGGCCGCAGGAAGTACTCTGCATATTTGAAAGAGGAGGGGCTGCAGTGCTCTATCACGTCGTCAAAGATGCACAGACCCCACTGCCTGTCGGCCCACGGCCTGTTGGGACACTAAAGCCATACGGAGCCTGTCAGTAACTAAAAGCAGGGGTTTAGATCAGTTACCGTGGCAACAAAAATAAGACGGAAGCACTTACAATTAGCTGGACGATGAGCTGCAGCAGCTGCTCAAACCAAGGCAGAACCTTTTCTTTATAACTACTGAACACGGAGTGCAGGATGTCCGACACTTTGGTCAGGATGTAGACGTCATTCTCATCCTAAATAGAAACCAGAGGAGGCAATGAAAACAAATATAAAAAATAAGATTCAAATCTGAAGAAAACGTTTACCAACCTCATCCTGTAGAGTTTCCTCCACCTGCTCATCATAATCTTCATCTTGTCTTTTGGCTGCAAAGGAACAATCATTGTTCAATAAATTATATAAAACCCAACTTCCGTTTCTCTACTCATCCGAATCTGGGAATAAATCTCAATGAACAGACTGGAAATTATATTTTTTAAAAAAGGTGAAAAAACAAAACAAAAAGGGAAAGCAGCCTCACCTTGTCTGAGCTCCTGGTTTTTAAAGTGCTCTTCCAGTTTGGCTTTTAGGATGCCACCCAGTTCCTCGAAATGCTCGTTATTCAAACAGTCGTCTCCCATCAGCTCCACGCACTGAGAGCAGAGCAACAGCCATTAAACACCGAGCACCTTCACAGGAAGTCATTAGTGCACATTTCCACTTGGAGAATTACAAACTGACGCAGAAAGCAAACTCATTGAGCACCCAACCAGCACAGAGTGATCCAAACATTTCCTTCCAACCAGTAAAGCTTTACTCTCAGCTGTTATGGTTTAAAACCTGCACACGCTCCACCAGCCAGTTTATTACAGTAAATATATTTTTAAACTTTCTGGTTTATAAAAGTCCTCTTTGAAGTTTTTTTTTATTTTGGTGGAATAGAGACCAACCTTGGCGAAAGAATGCATGATTTCTGAAAGGACGTCCGAGTCGGGCTCCGTACCGATGGCCTTGATCAGAGCGTCGCACATGAAGTGCCACATCTGGGTGAGGTACTCAGGCCCTCGCACCCGTGCGCACTCCAGGAGCAGAGGCATGGATTCAGCCGCAGCCACTCGCACACGTTACACAGTTAAAGAAAAAACCTACAGATTTTAAAGCTAGGCTTCAATTTCAAGGAGCATAAAATATTAAATGACAGAGTTATGTGTGATAAATATAAAGGATATCATCATGAAAGTAGAACTTGAGCAGAGGAACCATCAGCTTCACCACCTGCTCTGTATATTCCACAAATCCCTCTTTCAGCTCTTTGGCGTAGCACACCTAAAAAAATAAATAAAAAAACTTTTACCAACAGAACGTAAAAAAATAAATAAAGGGTGGTGCAGAAATAATGAGTGGACACCATGCTCACCAACATCTGGCAGGCAGTGGCCTTCTCCTCCAGGCCGGCCGTCTTTATTCCAAAGCTTTGTTGATCTCCCAGGTTCACAAACTCCCATCCTTCATCCTCGGATATGTTCTCCATGTCCTGGGCTACAGTGAATGGATTTATAGTTTTTAAATCTGCGATCTCTACCATGCTTCTCTAAGATGTTTAGTCACTTACTGTCGAGGAGAGCCACCTCAGGCTTGATGGAGGCTGTTTTCATTAAGGGGCCCATCACCACAGGAAGGTACTGCTGAAACTCCTTCCCAAGGATCTTGCACATCCGGGCCCAGGCGGATATCATGTAGGAGATCTGGAGACAACCGGAACCTGTTAGGAGGCTAAACCCTCCAACAAATGTTAGAAATTGAGTTATTCAAGCCTCTCACCTGAGGATCGTCATCCTCCAGGTCATTGAAGTCCGTCTGGGTTTTAAGGAGCAGCTGCATCACCGCGGAGGCATCTGGCATGAACTAAAATGGCAAAAAGAAAATCAGATTGTCTGAAGCTGGAAGGAAAGAAGCATTTCTGCACATCCAGGCCTCAAACAAACCTTCTCCTTGCCCACAGCCAGACCAATCAGACTGATGCACTCGATGGTTTTCCCTCGCAGCAGACGGAGCTCTTTCTGCACGGCGTTCTCCACAATGTGCTTCAGTGAGGGCATGAACAGGTCGTAGTACGGCACAAACTTCTCCTCAGCCGTGTCGGCCACAGAGGCGATGGACGTCACCACCTGTTCCAGGACTAGTTTGGTACCCTTCTGGATCAGCTGATTGAGAGAAACGCACTGTGAGGGCTTCCACAGTCCAACATTTTGACCAGATCCCTGCTCGGTCAGAGGAGACCTTACCTCCTGCAGCTTGGCCACCATGATGACATGAAGGTGCTGCACCAGGCTGTCCAGGTAAGGAATGAGCAGTGATTTGGGGCAGTCTTCTGTGAAATTGATGAGAGCAGCAGCAGCGTGGGCCTGCACTCTAGGGTTAGTCTGATCCTCCATTGTCTGGAGCAGGGCTGAGATCACCTGGCAGAAACAACTTCAACTTAAAAGCAAGCACTGGATGATGATTATTCAGTAAAAATACACCTTTTACACCCTTTATGTATAAATATTTGCTTCTTCTAAGATACCTTATCATGAAACTTCTTCTGGAAGGTTGGAGCGAAGTCTGTGGCCATCTGTCCAATAGCGTTACAGGCAGCATAACGGACCCTCGGATGCTGAGGAGAGAGGGAAGCAGCCAAACTTAAAAACAGGATGTAATGCATCATTTTGTTTTGCCTTAATAAACTATAATAAATCAAATAAGAACTACGGTAGCCTTCATTCTGCCGTTTTTCTGCTAACATTTTCTCCAGAAATGCTCCGTAATAATGAAAAACCATTCAGGTCAATTTTACTACAACTAACATCCAAAAATGTCTTAAAGAATATCCCAAGTTTCCTGTATACAAAACAGGCCCTCATCATTATACTGCCTCTATTAGGCTTCACTTCTTCACATCTTCCCTAAAAATTGACCATCATTGTCACCAGACAGCTCAGTGCCTAAAAACCGGTAAGACGCTTGTGTTCAAGCAGTTCCCAGTCTGGTAACAACCAAATTGTTAACAACCAAACCCAAATGTTATATTTGCATTGACCAAAACCTTGCAGATGAAATCTACATTCTACTTGCTTGTGTGAATGGGCATGCTAGCTGCAACTCTATTCCAGCTTGTGCTGTTGCAAGGTTGCAAACCAAATTTAAGTGTATTACCGCCACCTGAAGGCTGAGCAGGAGTTTTAATAAATATCAATTAGATTGCAAATTTAATTGGCCAGCCCTAGTAACAACAAAATTAATAATCCAATATTAGATGCTGTGACAGAGTTAAACAGACTAGATGCCAAACCTTCCTTAACTACAGCCATCTTCTTTTTTTCCCCACCTTTCATTACTGGAAAAACTGATTAATCCAGGTGTGTCTGACCTCAGTAACCATGACAGCATTAGCCAGACACACCTGGATTAATCAGTTTTTCCAGTAAAGAGACAGGAAACAAAAGAGTGTATTTGGGCATATAGTCCACTAAAAGTGACCTTTGGCTGAATTAGTTTAAATAAATGTATAAAGCAAGGCCAAGTTTTTCTATTATACTAGCTTATAACTACATATAATGTAGTATAATATATTTTGGTACAACCAAAATAAAAGCCTCAAAAAGACTATCAAGAATGCCTCGAGCAGCTACAGGTGCAAATTTCCAACAATCACTTAGCACACACGTACAGCTCCAAGTGTTTGCAAGTTCTCCCTGCATGCAGGGCTTCTCTCTAGGTACAAATACTTCCTCCCACACTCAAAAACATGACTTTTACTGATGTCTCAAATTGCCCTTAGGTGAGAGCGTATGGGATGGAAACGCACCTACAATGCACAAATGCTTTTATATGTACTGAAATAAATCCCACAGCATTATTTAATAAAGTCATTATAATATATATTACTGAATTATTTTCCACCTCTATTACTACAAAAAAACCCTGTTTATTTTTATGGTTGAGCAATATTACAATTAGACTTCAGCTGAAATTTAAACAAAAATCAATGCAAGAGCAGAGACTAGAAGTAGAGCTATTAACAGTTAGCTCATGGTAAACATAAGCCGCTGCTTACAGGATCAGAGCAGAACAGGAGAACAAAGCTGACAATCTCTTGGAGAATGGCCTCCATCTGCTGATGGCATCCTTCACCGATGGCAGACAGCGCCATCAGACCAGCGTGACGGTATTTCCAGTCAGCTGTAAGCAGAGGGAAATAAATTCATAGGCTTTTATTTTTAATAGATTAGAATATAGAATTGAAGAAAAAAAATCTAGAATGAGCGGATTTACTTACGATTCTGCAGCATCTGCATTATGTGCTGTTTGATCATTGGCAAAATGATCTTCCCTCCCAAACCGCAGGCAATTCTGTCCAGAGCACTTTCCCCAGCTACAGCATTACTGATGAGCCATAAGAAAAAATCAGAAATGAGCCATTTAAGTTGCTTCCAGAGGAAGAAAATACAGGTGGAAGAGGAAGCAGCTGCAGTCTACCTATCAAAGTCATCATCCTCCAGCTCATCAGCCATGGCCCATTCATCATCATCTTCTAGATCTACCATCATTGCCAGCATCTGGGGAACTGAGATGAAAGATTTTAGTGACGAGAAAACAAAGGAGCCCAGCCTCCAGCCCGTTAAACCCATCCTCACCGCTCTCAGCTACGATAGCAGTGTGCTTCCTCAGCATAGCCGCCGCCGTTTCCGACAACGTGACGATGACTTCCAATGCCAGCTGCCTCTGCATGTTAGTCAAATTTGTGTCGGCGCAGATCTGAGGAGACAGGACACGCGTGTTTTAGGCAGCGGCTACAGAGTAGACATAGATGGGATTTTTACCCCACATCAGAACACACCTTCAAGCAGAGCTGCAGGGTTGTTTCCAGGTTGGGTCGAAGGTACTTCGGTGCCGTGTCTGCAATCTCCACCAAAGACTTCAGGACAGAGTCGTCTCCCTGATAGCACGACTCATTCACCGCCTGATCACAGGAACAGAGAAGCAGATCATCAGGCTGGGTAAATACACAATAAACCTGCAGCAAGTGCATCTATGAAACAAAATTATTCCAGCATACACTGCATCCACTGAGTCCTGCTCTATTACGGATGCTAAATATGAGGTGAAGGTGCCATTCAGTGACAGTTTAACATCCTACCTGCAGGATTCCAGGCAGCAAGTCGGCGAAATGCTTCAGCAGAGCAGTGTTGCCTTCGTTGGATAGAACAAATGATGCTGCAGCTCGAGCTGCAAGGGTTCGAATCTAAAGATGCAAACAAACACCCAAAAATGTTTATATTATTATTGATAAACACAGCGAGGTAGCAGAAACCTGGTATGATCATTTCTATTTTTATTTTATTTTTTTTTTTTACATGTGGGTTTGCTTGGTCCTGCATGCACTGGACAAGCATGCGCTTGATGACATCTAGATAGTGCTGCTGCTGGTTTCCAAAGATTCCCGGAAAGTTCCTAAAGCAAAGGGAAGACGGTTGGCAGTCAGACGCTGGAACGGCCATGTTGGAGCAGCTCATGGAGCTGGAACTCACCAGAATATGTGAAGGGCAGCTTCCCGCAGACCGACATTGTCGGAGTTCACAGAGTCGAACAGGAACTTGAGCACTTCGGGCCACTGGTTATTCCCGTCATCATCTGGAGATAAAGACGGAGCATAAATGCCAAAAATTAACATGCCAGTTCCCATCAGGCATAACATCGCATCCAAAGACCAGAAAAAAATCTTTACTTCCTGCTCTTTAATTCATATGGTTTATTTTAGCTACAGGGTTGAAGCTAGATTTTACCGATGAGGTTGCGGCAGAGCTCGGCTGCGATGTCGCAGACCTTCTTGCGAATGTTTTGCGACGTCTCGTGCTGGATGCTGGTCAGCAGCTCTGTCTTGATGGCCGTCTGCATTTCCACCGTCAAACCTGGGTAGATTTCCTCAAAGGAGGATGACAGCAGTCGCCGCAGCAACACTGCTGCCATCTGTCTGACCTGAGGAGATAAAAACAAACTTAATGGGCCAGAAAATGACCAATTCCTTCATATCTGGGCTAGAAATACAAGCTTGGGACTTTGGTAATCAAACTGTAGGAAAAATGATGATAATCTTAAAAGCAGCATCACTTTTCTAGCACTTCACTCCCTGCTCCCATTTCTGAAGTCTAAAAATATCAGCCTTGAGGTAAAGGAAAAAGGAGGAAGCACTAGGGCCAGAGCAGCTGGTGGAGTCAGAGTAAACTTAACCAAATGGCAACACGATGACTCATGAAGACGAGCTTCTTTCACTCTGTGGTGAGGTCCCACATGTGACAACTAGATTATTGAAATGCCATTAGTGTTGCAACTCTTCAAATGGGCAAGACTTCCCCCTCCAAGTAGTCTATTGACAACGTTTAGGGGAATGCAAAAACACACCGCTTTGGACGGAAAGAATTCAAAGTGTCGGTATCTAATGTATGTAATGTACACACCTCATCGGTAGCCGATGGATCTCTGACAGCCTGCAGCAGGAATGTTATTTTGTTCTGGCCTGGGATTGTGTCATAGGTTTCCTGCAAAGGGAAAAAAAGAAAAGCACAATGAAAAATGACATTTCACCCAACTCAAGGCTTAAAAAGAACAACAAATATTGCGGATAACTTAATCTCAGCTGTTTCTTTACATTAACACATCGACATGCAGGGCACCTTTATGCAGCAGGCTCTGCTAAGGCAGACTCCTAATAAGTTTTAAACTTGCTTTGGAGAAGCCTAATGAGAACAGAATGCATTCATATTCTGTTGCAGATTCAAATTCAGGTCAGATCTTTAATTAGTTTTAAATATTTATTGCTGTTCTTTATAACAGGCACACTTGAATCAATTTTTTTTGTAATCATTAGCCCGAAGAATAAAACAGCACACCTATATTTCTATTTATGAAGACAATGGGGACTAACTTCACTCTGATCATCTGTTTAGAATACCTTTTTCCCCCTTAAACTTGCTAGAGCTGCTTTAATTGCGTCATCTGATTTACATTTGAACTTTTACTCTCAATATTAAATAAACAAATGGGAAATAAATCAAAAGTGATGTATTGTTCTTTTAAGATGACGTGGTAAGATATGAGACAAGCTTAAGGATAACGCAATCACCTTTATCTGATTTTTAAAATAATCATTGAATCAACCATTAGCATTAAAAGGCAGCCTCATCTGACTCACCTCTGGCTGTACCAGGGTGAATATTTTTGCATAACAAAGCACATGTTAAGGCCCCAGTGTTGAAACAAAAGCGAATGGAATTTTATACAGCAATGTTGGGTTTTCATGCACATAAACAACTTGCAATCCTAGTAAGAAACTCGATTTGTTGTTGCCAAACAAGTTTACTAACTTGATGTCCGATTAAGATGCCAAATGTGGCATCAACTTGTCTCCTAGCATGCAGAGCATTAAACAGCTACTGCTGCAGGTTAGTTGGCTGAAACAATCTCCATCATAATGTTAATTTTGTAAAAGGTAAACATGTGATGTCTCTTACATTTCACTATCCCTCACATATTAATTACTCTACAAAAATGGGAACAGATGCATTCAACATAAATTTTAAGAGTTGGTTTGCAGCTTTAAAATGAGTTTATCATTTCAACACATGGATCAGTTCCGATTAGGGTGTGCAAGACAGAGAGGGGGGGGAGAGATGTTTCAATCCAGGATGAATACCAATGAGCTTAGTGTCGCGGCAGACAGGCTGTGCTTTATAAAGGAAAACGCTGACTCCCAGTGACGGGGGAGGGTGTGAGTGATAAGATTCAACCACCCCATCCAAAAAAGTTGGGACCAGGGAGGGGAAACATAACAATGCTTTGCCGCGGTAGAGACTCATAGTGGGGGGGAGGCCACAAATCCTCAAGCTGAAACGACTCTTTTACCGCCAATAGTAGCAAGACAATGAGATCAAGCTATTACCTACGCCTGAAACTTCATTATTACTTAAAATAAATATATACACACACCTCCTAGGCCGTTGCCTATTAACTACCATCAAATAATGCCATTTCAGTCACCAGCCTATCATTATAATATTCTTTTGTTTACTTGTAGTGCACCATGACAGCGCTATTTTAACTTATAGCTCCACACATAGCTGAGTTTCCCTGCTTAGTTTTCCAAGTAATGCGCTAAGGAGCTAACTGAAGCTAGCTAGTGGAGAGGTAGCCGCTTAGCTCCACGCTACTTCCTGTCAGCTGGAGATTTCAGATTAGGACCAGAGAAACGGGTTCCCTTCACTTTCCCCAACGACGCTTCATAGCGCCAAAAAGACAGACAGAAACGCGCCTCAAAAGACACCGCGTCTCAAGGGTCTTTTTTTTATGTCTACGGTAACTACGCAACACGGTGGTAGTTAGCCATTAGCTGGCCGTTAGTCGGGTTCGTAGCGCACGTGGGCTATAGAGTCTGACGCGAGAGCTGCCAGCGCGCGGCCAACCTCTACGGCTATCGGCGGCTAGCTTGTTTTCTATCCTCTATTAGTATAAAAATGATGGGTTTCCTCACCTCTGCCTGTTTCCTGACATTGTTGTCAGGGTTCATAAGGTTCCCCAGGAGGAGGTAGAACTGCTGCTGCTCCGCCATTGCGGTGGTATCCCCCCCAAAAAAAGACCAGCCGGGTGGAGAAGCAGCGAAATGAACCCGGCAGACCCTGCTTTAGTCCCACAATTTAGCGAGCACATCATTGGCTAACGTATCAGTTCCAATCGCCGCCTATTGGACAATGCGCGAGCTTTAGGCGAACGCTATTGGCTGATGGAGAGTGCTTGCTGTTATTGTCCAATGCGACGCAGAGCTGTGAATCCATTCCTTGTATTGGCCACGAAGGCGCTGTCAAAACGCGGGAGTTTATTACATCAATATAGGGAGGAGAAACATTTGGGGAAATTTCTTCAGGACTCTTACAAGTTATACAATATGAGACAACGGAAATGGAAGAATGCCCGGAGCAAAAGCAAAACATGAAACGGTTTACACTAGATTCAATCAATGTATAGCTTTGAAATTCTGACTTTTTTTTTTTAAGACACACAACTCTTTATTTTAAAGAGTTATTGATCTCCAGACTTTAACTTTCTGACTGTTAACTTGAGATATAAATATTTTTCCTTGTTACCTTAACAATGCGGCACTATAACTGCAATATATGTCCAATTAATATTTAATTCCCTGTGCAATAATCCTGTGAAATATATATAAATGCACCTTTTCCTCCTTTTGGTACCTTCTTTTATTTATTGAGCCGATGTGACAAGTGAATTTCTCCACTGTGAGATCAATAAAGTCTATTTTATCTTATCTTAATTAGTGTTGCACAGATGCCATTTTTTGGGCCCAATTTGGCCTGGCTGTGCAGTATCCACCACTACCAACACCATCTGTTTGAAATTGATGTGTTTGTGTATATATGAAGAACTGCATACTACTTGGATGTGAAATAATTGCCATCATGGTCTGTCAAGCTGCTTTCTACCTTTGTGAAGCAGAAAAAATACTAATACAAAGTGAATCCAGTAGAACCTTTTATTGCCTACCTGGAATGGGTGACAATAGTTGAATAAAATAGTATCGGTGCCCTGATTGTTGGTACTCGCCCATACCGATACCAACATTTTAGTGCTGGATCGGGGCCCCACCCGATACTGGTATCGGTGCAACACTAATCTTAAGTATTTTCTGCACTATACTAGTAACTTCTGCAGCAAGTCAGCTGAACAAGTTACCACCAACCCTGCATAATTTACTTAAAATGTAAAAATGCATCATTGAGGACTTTAATGGCTTCTTCCTCACTAAAAGGCGTGGGTTCGACTCGCTCCCATGCTGACATTTTAGTGCTATTTATGCTTTTATATTGTTTAAACAGATGACCATCGGTACCTTTATGGCACTGGAAATTATACCCAATGATGAATCAGCTGTTTGGAAGTGTACATTTTTCTTCTTGATGTCTTGATTAAATAAACCAGAAGCCTATATGGCAGAGACATTATAAGGAGCAATAAAGATTTGCAATTTCCTGTTTTGTTGTAACATTCACCAATATATTTGGGGCATTTTTTTCTTCCCCCTTCCCCCTATGCATCTGGCTCAAATTTTAACTATTTAATCTAAGTAATGATTCCAAATTGTTTAAAAGAAAAGGTAATTATCAAAATCTTTATTTTAGATGTCATTTAATTTTTTTTGAAGAATCTCTTTACTGAAAAAGCATTCCTTTTATACACTTAAAATCTGCCTTTCGACTTCAACTGCAGTTATGTTTATTTCATAAACAGTGCCTTTTTTGTTTGTTTATGAAGTTGCTGTTTTCTCACAATCTGCTGGAGCAGATGGGTTTACAAAGTGAGGCAGGTTCTGCTGGTTTTTTCCAATTAAACGGGAGTTTTCCTTTCCATTGTTGCTACAGACACGCTGGTTATAAGAGATTGCCAGCAACACAATGCAAGCAACCTTCTACTTTTGCTAAATACTCGTCAAGCGGGAGTGAATTGTGCAAGTCAGTGAGAGGAGACAATATGCTGAGTTTCCTTAGAAATATTTTAACCAATTTGAATAATAAACTGAGCTTTAATGGATTGTTTGATAGCAAGAAAAAAATGGGGAATGTATGTGTTTAACTGGGGATCTGTTGGTGTGATTTGGTTGAATTGACCATTTTTTTAGTAAAATCCCTTGAGATGATGCCTGTTGTGACAGCCTGCTGTCACACTCTGAAGCTGTGTGGTAACTTTTATATTTTTCATTTTCAAAATGAGTTGCACATTTCAAATATTTTCATTAGCCTGACTTTAAGTTAGTTTTTTGCAGTGCACACATTTAGTTAGCTTTCTTTGTCAGGTTGTTAGATTTTTTTTAAATGCAATTGATTGATTTCCTCTTTAAGTTGCCAGTTTCCTTTGGATCTGCTGCTGGAGGGCTGCAATGAGCTCCAGCTTTCCTCTCAATTGATCGTTGCAGGCTAATCAGTGGGTCACACCATTTGTAATGGGAAGGGTTTTGTTAATTTGTTAAATTTAAAAAGTACTTAGTGTCTGGCCAATATTTATCTGTTAATTAAGTTTATTTGTTTGTAAGTTTGTCAGTCAGTTATCCCCCTTGTGTGCCAACAGTGGTCTGATCAGCCACTATTTAAGTTTCCCTCATGTCTTGTTTGATAGGTCAGTTTGTGTTTGAGTTCTTTATTTTAGTACTTGAGTTGAAGTCTGTTTTGTTGACCTCTGTTTTTGGGCCCCGTTTTTAATATTTTGAACACTTAAAAACAATAAAATAAATTAAGACCTTTTAATTTGAAAATTTTCACTGGTTTTCTTGCTGCTTTTCGAAAATCCTTCACATCTGTTATAAATTGGTGCTAAAGATAAACTGAATTGAATGATTTATTATGCTACAGATTTTCCTTTCACTTAATTTTCCAAGAGCTTTCTTGAAAATGTCTGCAGAAAAAAGCAAAAGAGAGAGAAAAAAATATTGAAATGTACCTATACAGTTTCAGGTTATGATGTTTTAGGGTTTTATCCACTAGATGACAGCAAACTTTCATCAAATATTCTACCTAAACTTTTTCTTTTTTTTTAAATCAGACAACGGCCAAACTTTTTTCCCCATTCAGGCAAAATCGCACAGGCAACATATATATAAATAGATATATATATATAGATATCTATCAATATATAGATAGATATCTATATAGATATCTATATAGATATATATAGATATATATGAAGGCACTGAAGGCATCCAAACTATGAATTAACACATGTGGAATTATATATTTAACAAAAAAGTGTGAAACACCTGAAAATATGTCCTATATTCTTGGTTCTTCAAAGTAGCCACCTTTTGCTTTGATTACTGCTTTGCATACTCTTGGCATTCTTTTGATGATCTCAAAAGATTAAAGATGAAAACTTTGTGTTGCAGCTATTTTTTTCAGTTGTAAGATTTTGTCTGAAATAATTTTTTTCTGAATACAAAATAAAAAAAAAAGTCCCAATCCACACCAAAAAAACAGTATTTGAGGAGAAAATAGGTTTAATTTGGAATTGGTGTCAGATAATACACACAAAACCATGCAGGGAAATAGTCCTTTTTTGTCTCTACAGAGATAAATAAAACATTTTCATTTCTACAGCACCCTCTAGTGGCGGGGTTTAGAACGCACTCATGTTTTCCAGAGAGCACACATATGACTTCTAAGTTAATATGTTTATTAAAAGGAGGTTTGCATGCTTCACATTCAGCTTTTCAGTAGAAGTCACTGGGTAGATCTGATCATATTTACTATTAAAGCTTAGTGAAAGACGAAAACTTTGTGCTGCAGCTATTATTTTCAGATATTTCAGATTTTGTCTGAATACAAAATGAAAAAAAAAGTCCGAATCCACACCAAAAAACAGTCCTTGAGGACAAAATTGGCTAATTTTGAAATGCCAGATAGCACAAAAAAAGAAAAAAAAAAACATGCAGGGAAATTGTCCTTTTACGTCTCTACAGAGATAAATAAAACATTTTCCTTTTGTCTCTCTACAGCACCCTCTAGTGGCGGAGCCTAGAGCGCACTGTCATGTTTTCATAGAGCACACATATGCCTTCCTAGTCAAATTAAATGAGCAGAGATGCCATAATAATTTCTTGGAGACAATTTCCAAATACGATTAGGATCTAGATCAACTAAACACTTTTCAAATAAAGAAGACTGCTTTGCTGTTTTGTGATGCAGACAAAAATAAACAAGAAATCTATGTCTGCACTAAGAACTCATTGTAAATTGGATTTTGAGCTTTTTTTTTAAGATTGCACAAATCAAATATCAGTCATATGCAAATTAACTTTGCCTCAAATCAGTGTTTGATCTTTTCCTGTTATGAAACAACTAAAATTGATGAATGAGTAGAACTAGATGGCTCATATATGTTTAAAACAAGCACTTATAGTTTGTGATTTATCGCCACTAAAACCTCAGATTTTAAAGATTTTCTTCTGTTTTTTTTTTCTAATACACACAGCAACAAATGCTGCCTAAAGCCATTTACAGTTTGTCACCTAAAAATGCAAACCGCACAATATTTACCTTGATTTTATATGATGGGGGAACACACATCAAAGCCTTGTTAGGAAGTTAAAGCAATGTATTTTATTTTTTATTTTTATGAAGAGAAAAAAACAAACAAACAAACTGAGGCTTTGGTTGAATGTTTAGGGTTTTCATCCCTTCTGGAGGCAAGAATCCCCACAGGATGATACTGCCATCGCTGTGCTTCACTACAGAGACAGTGNCTATACAGTTTCAGGTTATGATGTTTTAGGGTTTTATCCACTAGATGACAGCAAACTTTCATCAAATATTCTACCTAAACTTTTTCTTTTTTTTTTTAAATCAGACAACGTCCAAACTTTTTTTCCCCATTCAGGCAAAATCACACAGGCAACATATATATAGATAGATATATATAGATATCTATCTATATATAGATAGATATCTATATAGATATCTATATAGATATATATATATATGAAGGCACTGAAGGCATCCAAACTATGAATTAACACATGTGGAATTATATATTTAACAAAAAAGTGAAACGCCTGAAAATATGTCCTATATTCTTGGCTCTTCAAAGTAGCCACCTTTTGCTTTGATTACTGCTTTGCACACTCTTGGCATTCTTTTGATGACCTCAAGAGATTAAAGATGAAAACTTTATGTTGCAGCTATTTTTTTCAGTTGTAAGATTTTGTCTGAAATAATTTTTCTCTGAATACAAAATAAAAAAAAAATCCCAATCCACACCAAAAAAACAGTCCTTGAGGAGAAAATAGGTTTAATTTCGAATTGGTTTCAGATAATACACACAAAACCATGCAGGGATTTTTTTTTTGTCTCTACAGAGATAAATACGACATTTTCCTTTTGTCTCTCTACAGCACCCTCTAGTGGCGGAGCTTAGTACGCACCCATGTTTTCCAAAGAGCACACGCGACTTCCAAGTTAATATATTTATTAAAAGGAGGTTTGCATGCTTCACATTCAGCTTTTCAGTAGAAGTCACTGGGTAGATCTGATCATATTTACTATTAAAGCTTAGTGAAAGACGAAAACTTTGTGCTGCAGCTATTATTTTCAGATATATCAGATTTTGTCTGAATACAAAATGAAAAAAAAAGTCCGAATCCACACCAAAAAACAGTCCTTGAGGACAAAATTGGCTAATTTTGAAATGCCAGATAGCACAAAAAAAGAAAAAAAAAAACATGCAGGGAAATTGTCCTTTTACGTCTCTACAGAGATAAATAAAACATTTTCCTTTTGTCTCTCTACAGCACCCTCTAGTGGCGGAGCCTAGAGCGCACTGTCATGTTTTCATAGAGCACACATATGCCTTCCTAGTCAAATTAAATGAGCAGAGATGCCATAATAATTTCTTGGAGACAATTTCCAAATACGATTAGGAACTAGATGAACTAAACACTTTTCAAATAACGAAGACTGCTTTGCTGTTTTGTGATACAGACAAAAAAAAAAAAAAAAAAAAAAAAAAAAAAACAAGAAATCTATGTCTGTCTGCACTAAGAACTCATAATAAATTCGATTTTGAGCTTTTTTTTTTAAAGATTGCACAAATCAAACATCAGACATATGTAAATTAAATTTGCCTCAAATCAGTGTTTGATGTTTTCTATCTGCAGTTTTTTAAATCCTGTTATTAAACAACTAAAATTGATGAATGAGTAGAACTAGAAGGTTCATATAAAACAAGCACTTATAGTGTGTGATTTATCACCACTAAAACCTTAGATTTTACAGATTTCCTTCTGTATTTATCTAATACACACAACAACAAATGCTGCCTAAAGCCATTTACAGTTTGTCACCTAAAAATACAAACCTTTTAACATTTAACTTGTTTTTATATGACGGGGGAACTCACATCAAAGCCTTAGTGGGATGTTAAAGCAATGTATTTAATTTTTTATTTTTATGAAGAGAGAAAAAAAAAAAACTCAAGCTTTGGTTGAATGTTTAGGGTTTTCATCCCTCCTGGAGGCAAGAATCCCCACAGGATGATACTGCCATCGCTGTGCTTCACTAGAGGGACAGTGTATAATTATGACATATAGAATTTAATGATTTAAGAAAGAAAAAATGGGTGCCCATTTTTGGATCCATTGTGGATATTCTTCTGTATTTATCATAGGGGTAAAATTATATATACAAACTCAGAAAGGATAGACATACACCATGCTGCAAATATTATACATACTGCTCCATTCATTTTTTATTTGAAATAGGTTAAAGCTATTTCAGAACGTGGCTAAATTTGGAGATGCTCAAATGATAAACAAGCTCTGAAGTGTTTTATTTTTTCAGATTTTTGTAATAAAACCCAACTAAATTAAAGTTTCAAACATCTCACTGCTAATTTGCTGTGAAGTTGAAGACTTTGCAATGAATCCCCTTTTTTTTTTAATTCCATCTGCGCTGAAATACACATATAATCCTGGTGGGTATTGATTCTCAGCATGGTGTTTTTAAGTTTTAAATTATTTGACTTATGAATGCCATTGTTTTCATTAAACACCTCATCGTATAATTTTACATCTGAGTGTATGCATACATCAAGTATAACAGTTCAAATGTTTTGATTAAAGCTAAACTCAATCCATTCATGAAGGGTATGGAATCTTGTTCTGGATCTTGTTTTTTAATGGTATACTTGGCTAAGAGCTTTTTTTAAGCAGCTGCTAAGAGCATTCACTGCAGCTGCATTTCCCTGGAATTTAAAGTGACATTACCTGAATTGAAATGGACAGTGAGCCGTGGTGGAAAAGAGGGAATTAAAGGTTGTTTCCTGTAACTCTCGTGGAGCCAAGTGTTTAGGTTTTCCGCTCACTCAGGCCAAAACATATGGAAGACTTGAAATGAGTGCTTGACCTTTATTTGCACAAAAAACTTGAGATATTTTCATCTTGTAAACTTTATAGGGAACAGCATTTTAATGTCAACATGGAAGCATTCGGGTTTTTTACACATTAGGAAAAGAAATGTGTGTTTGGTCAGTAGCAGAAAGTTAGATAGCTTTGAATAAACTTATTCTACTGGATTATAGATTTGAATCTGCAGAACTCACTTAGATAAAAAAAAACATATGCATATTTTTAACCTGTATTTATTAAACACTTACAATAAAACACATCCTTTTTTGTACATGGATATACATCATCCCATATTTCTACACTTTATGCATTATTTTAGATAAATAAAATTAATCTGAATTATTTTTCACTAAAGAGGAAAGATTAAGAATTAAGATGTAAGTAAATCATGGAAAAATCCAATGTTTCACAGTGGCAGAAAAAACTATTCAGACTAACATATTCCTGCAGTTTTTGCTGCTGACACATTTTTTATTAGAACAAGAAACACTTAAATGTCAAAGATAAGTTGAGTTAAACAAAAATGAGCTTTCAGCTGATCTATAAAAGGGGGAAAAGGCTATCAATACCAAACATGAACTATGTGGAAACTAAATTGTTCTTTTTATTTGTGTTAAATCACACCTTTCGCTTAAATTTTAAAGGCCTGAATTCTACCTGGAGTAGAAAAAAAGCACACGCACAAAAAAAAAAAAAAACGGTCTTACAGCAGGAGGTAGACTACAGGAGCTCAAAAGATACAGCAGGAGGTAGGCTACAGGAGCTCAAAAGATAAATCATTATGTACTGATCTAATGAAAATGTTAAAAAGAGATAAGGAACAGAGTGAGTGACACCACCGGGAGAGCTAATATCCATCAAAAATTACTGAGAGAGGGGAATAATGTCTCACCTAGGGGTCACAAAAGAATCCAGAATGAAATCTAAAACAGACTTGGTTTAGTTGAGGGGAGGGATTTAGCAATAAGAGCCACATTAGGAGAGATCTAAGGTGAAACCATCTTAAATCAGAAACAACATTGGCATGTCTTGCATTAACCAAATCAATCTTTTGATAGTCCCCATTAATTTTTACTTTAAGTCTGTAGGTTGAAGAGACAGAATTGCTTTTTTTTTGGACGGCGTGTTTTATGTTATCGTTGTCCAACACGGCCTTCAACAATGAAAACCATGAAGTCTGGTTCTGTTCACGGTATGGTTTCAAAAAGATAGTGTAAATTGGGCTAATAACTCTTCTCCAACCTGAAATATATTTGTTTTCTTCCATAAAAGAAGAATAAAAACTTGCCTTCAAAGCGAAGTTGCATTTTCAAGTCTGGGTGCCGCCCATTTCATGTCATTGCATCATACCACATAGTCTGAGCCGACAAATAGATTTTCACAACATGGACATTGGCAAGAAAGAAGAGAGGTTCCTGCCCCATGCAGATTTTGTGCAAAGAGCCCAGTGGAGGTCTTTATACAAGCCTCTAATTAAAAAAAAGGAATTGGTGATCTCCAATGGAAGATCACCACAAACTCGTTTTATCCATTATTAATCAGGGTCTTTTAAATAGGTGTCCTTTCTGGAATCTGTCTTAAATGACACATTTTTATGGAACGCACAAGACTAAAGACAATTTTTAGCCTTTTGATAAGTGTTTTTAGTCCTTTTGGGACCTTTTTTTTTTTTTTTTCAAATATTGCATTTATAGGAGAAGTTTGCCAAAACAAAAGAAACAAACCAAAAGCCTGACTTTTAAATTTTCTAATCAGCGAAGCTAAGATGGACATTTACTTGTTCCGCAAAGACAGACTGCATTAAGAACCTCACCTTGATGCTTTGGCTCTGTGGAAGTGCAACGTTAAAGCCAGAATAAGGCTGGAGTTTCATTTCCACAGAGCCACACAGAATATGAAGGATTTTATGCAGTTGTGGGGTTTTAACAAAATTTTATATACTGTGTCAGATGTTGGAGCCTAAGGCCTCCATACATGGTCGTGTGAGCTAACCCCTGTGCCAGCAAAGCATGCCCACTATAACACAATTAAAGTTTAAAAAAGTTGATTTTGCACTATAATAATGAGAAGCACATTTGATTTTAGAGAGGCATTAAAGTTGACTCTACCCCGTTAACATGAGTGGAGATTAAGGAACCTAATCAAACTTAAAACCCCTCCATTGAGGCTCTATTCAAACCAATCAGGTAAGAAGAACGACCCCAAGTTAATAGATTTATCTTGGTCTTAATGTTTAAATCATTTGGGTTTGTGTACATGCCGTCATTGGTTTTATGTTTAAATGCCGATGCAAGGTCACAAGATCTCGTACTTCACTTGCATCCACTTTCAATGGGTCCAGTGATGTGAAGTATAGATGTTTTATGGCCTCTGAAACATCTGGGAGGCAGAAACCTTTTAAGGGTTAATGTGCAGTGAGTGGAAGAGCATGAGATTCCAACCTGAGTCAAAAATAGCTCCGACTACCTGCTCTAAAAACACAGTTACCGGGTAGTTCTTTATTTATATTTCTAAACTAAAAGACATAAATAGGACATACTGGTTGATGCAGAGCATATATTTTATTTTTTTTATGCATGCAAAGCAGAACAGCTTTGGCATACCAGCATCTAATATGAACCCGATCTACATTGTCTTAGATAGCTTATAATTTACGGTAAGTGTGTTCGTACTGGTGGGAAACACCTGAATGTGACTTTTACAAACTGGTTTTCACAGCTCCAGGGGAAAGGTGGACCTCAGTGGCCGTCAGGGTTTCAAAGATCAACACAGCCAGTATTTAAAACGAAACGAGCTGCATGTTTGAAGTATTAAAAGTCAATATTTCTCTGTGACACACAGACCAGCCACACAGTGGACTTCTATGTGCAGCACAAGGCGTCCATTGAAGGAAGTGAGATGAGGGGGCTGGTTTGGGGAGGGGTAACACTTCATGCCTCCAGTGAGGTTGCTCACAGATTAATGAGGGCTGCTTCAGATTGCAGGGATTTTACTATTTAATGAGGTTAATTTGCAAGATTGTTGAGTTAAAGAAAAATTTCCTTTAGGAAGGATTCATGATTAGATTTAGAGTAAAGAGTATTTCACACTTGTTGACATGCATGGTAAAGATGTGCAAAAAGTTTTAAAATAAAGTATATTTTAATATATTGTCTTAATCACAAAGTACCACTTTTAATATGTGATTTTTACAGGATTGTTTTTTTCTTTCTTTTTTATTTTTAATACTTCAGGAACCATTATGGCTTCCATGGTCAGGGCTGTGTTGTCTGAAAGGTCATGGTTTAGAACAGGGGTCTGCAGCGGCTCTGAAGCCGCAAGTTGCTCTTTAGAACTTCCTCAGTAACTAAGAATTAACTAGCTATTTTTATTTTCTAAATAAGGATATAATGAAAAATACCACACATTTTTTTCATTCAAGAATTGTTCTGAATTTGTGCACGAGAATACCACTAAAGTGATGTTTTTTTTTGTTTGTTTTTTTTTGTTTTTCCCATTAAGTTAAAAATTCTTAATTAATTTTCCACAAATAGTAACATGAAAGAAAATAGATCTTTTTTGGGGGAAAAACCTGTCAATATTTGTTTTTCTTTAAAAAAATTGAAATGTTTTATTTCACCAAATATTAAACAAATTATCTTAAGTAGATTTCTTTGTATGTTTTTATTTAGCTGGACTGGTTGCCTATGACTACAATCAGAAAGCTTAAGGTTGACTGATCCATCTTTATGTTGCCTTTAGGTGTGCAGGTGTGGGGTTAAGGGACAGTTTTCATATTTTATTTGTAATGAGGGGATTTTTAGTTTTAAGTGAGAACTTTTTTTAGCCTTCACTGTTCTTTGGGGTGACTAGCTGTTAAATTTAGGACTAAGGTGTGAATTACTTTTACTGTCAGGCCATAGAAAATGAATGGAAGTAAATGTAAGGTGCGTTGTGGATTCATATTCAATATTTATGTTGTGAATAACTGTTATATTTAATTCCCTGTAAGCAAGGAGTTTATATTTCTGATACTTAAGATTGTCAGGAATCCTGTTTCTGTGGTCTGTTTTTGTGTTTCCTTTCCTCCTCCACCAGGTGGTGCCCTGTCCTCATTGGGTCTCCCTGCACACCTGCAGCTCATCGCCTCATTACCTGTGGAGTGTTGTTAAGCTGCTAACTGCCACTACCCTCGACACCAGAGCGTTTGCCAATACTGGGCACTCTAGCCATGCTTAGTTTAGCAGAGTCTAACCTGAGTCTTTGTTTTGCCAATACTGGGCACTCTAGCCATGCTTAGTTTAGCAGAGTCTAACCTGAGTTTTTTTGTTTGCCAGTTTTTGGATTCTCTAGTCAAGCTGAGTTTTGTCAACCTGAGTCTTAACTTTGTTTTTGTCTTTGCCTCTCAGCAGGAAGTCATCCTGCAAACTGGATTTGTTCGGTCCTTCTCTCGCTGGAAGGTTCAACTGAGCTTCTAACTGAGCTGGGGTTCCAAACAGGAAGTTTGGATCCACTTTCCCCAAGAGGTCGTTTGAGCTTCACATCAAGCAAAGGTTTCATCTGCACCTCAGTCCGTTCAAGTACTGCAGGACATCTGAGTGGCAGTAAGCTTCTCCATTCACAAAGGAACAACCGCAGTCTGAGTAACCCAGTCCACCCATCACCAAGCAAGACAATCTCTGGTACAATCCTCTCAGTCTGGATTCCATAAAGGACATATTTTCCTGGAAAAGTGAGTCTGCAACCTTATGCTCAAATTCTAAACCTAAGATTCAAATTTCCCACTGAGCCTGAACTAACCCCAGTGTCTTCCCCTCACTTTTCAGTCCCTGTTGAGCAGTGCTCAGAGCAGCACTGGATTCATCACATTACTCCTAAAATTAACCTGTTTAAACTTTTCCCTGGTCTCGCTGTTTGGTCTTCTGCATCTTGGGGTCAGACCTTGATAAAATCATGACAAAGATGTTTATTGCCCCCACCCCCCGGTTGGGGTGTTCAATAATAAAATCATGGTCAAACAGTTAATTCTGCACATATATGGAATAAACCACAACTTATGTCCAAAATATAAGAGTTTATTAACAAAAATCTTTCAGCTCCAAGTCAAACATATTTCAGCTTAAAATTCTTAACTAAAACTAGTGAAACTCAACTAAACTACTATGAACAAAGAGAAGGGAAGTATGGTTGAAAACTATTTTACAGTGAAAATCAAGTTCAAAACCAAATTTTATCTGAAAAAATTTGGTCAGATTGATATAATAGAAGCGTATATGCTGAAATTTAACTAAAAGACGCTTCTATAAACTAATAGATGAACAATCTGCAAACATTTGAAACCAACATTTACATTTTATCTTCTTTCTAATACATATTTATCTACATATTTGTCATAATATATGTAGACCAATGACGTTTGATTGCTAAAGAGACAGATGTTTGCCTTTTTTTTTAAACACATCGATCTCTATGAAGCTTTGGTCTACGTTTGACTTTAGCCCAGCTCTCCCTGTGCTTGTAATGTTTCAGCGTGCATGGTGACAGGGGCGCTGTGAAAACACGGCAGAGGAGGTCATCCTGTAGTTTGCACAGGAGCGGGGTGGGGGTGGGTGACTCTGCTGTGGTGAGCCCGAGACTGAGAGAGATGGATGTCCCACCCTGTGAAAGCAGAGGATGAGGCTGGGGAAGTGTTATTTGTCTCTCATGCTTGGCTGGGCACACGTCGGGCTAAATGAGGCCGCCACATGATTTATTGCTGTCATTAATTTTCTGAATGGTAGGTCACCACTGCCCCCTTATCAGATTGACAGCCAATTTTGCAGCTAGGCCTGACTGGTGTCTCATAGTGTCGTATTTTCGGCTTTTTTTTTGTTGTTGACAGTGACAGGTTGAGATATACGTCAACAAAAAAAGATGCTACTCTAACATACAGTGCCTTGTCACAAATTTAACCATTTTGAATATAATTTGTATCCTAATCTCAATAACTAATACTTGGTTCTACCAACAATTAATGGTGACAAATTGTTTTGTTTATTTTGTATTTTTTACTTTTTTATAACTGGGTAACCGTTTGCACTGGGAAAACATCTAGAAATAGATTTACACCTCACCTCTCATAGTGTCGTATTTTTTGCTTATTTTTTTGACAGTGACAGGTTGAGATATACGTCAACAAAAAAAGATGCTAATCTAACATACAGTACCTTGTAAAAGTATTCACATGGATTGAAATTACCTAAAAATTTAACCATGTTAAATATAATTTCTATCCTTATCTCAATAACTAGTACTTGGTTCTACCAACAAATAATGCAGATAAATAGTTTTTTTATTTTATACTTTTAATTTTGATAACTGGCTAACCGTTTGCACTTGGAAAATGATCTAGAAATAGATTTACACCTTACGAGTAAAGTAAGAAAATTAAACTTTTCTTAAATTAAATGTATCTACCCTTAATTTGAGTAGATAAATTATGTTTGCCAATGGAATTAGTATTTGTTCTATATAAGATAATTAGACAATTTGCTCTTGAAATAAGACAATGCAATTATTTTTTCTTATTTTAAATGTAAATTATTTTGTTTCATTAGCAACATGATTCACTTTCCTCCTCGATTCAGGAAAAAATCCCCACTTATTTTAGGTGTTTGTGCCACCCTTCCAAGCAGCGCCTGCCGTCAATTTACGATAACTAGCGAGAATTCTCTCAAATCTCAAAAGAGGCATTTTGGATCCACTCTTCTTTGTTGAACTGATTCAATTTTAGCCACATTGGTGAGTTTCCAGAAGGGATACACACTCCTGTGAATTGGATCCGACTGCTACTACATAACAGGTGTTCCTGAGCTTAAAGTCCTGAGCTGATGGCTGAATATTCTCTGTAATGAGAAGTTGACATACAAATGTCCAAATTATGTTAAACGCTGACAGATCCACCTAATAATTTTGGGTAAGGGTAAGGTAATATCTGTTGATCATGATTATATCAAAACGGATATTACGAAGTGAGGCATTGAAACGTAGAGTAGAGGTGAAAGGTCATATTTGAGCTGCCACTGATCAAGGAAAATATATGAAACCAGCAATACAACATCTAAGATAAAAAATGTTGAATTTAGAGCAACGACATGAAGACCAATTCAAAGTAAGCCAGATGTTACAAATATTGATTTGGTCTAAAACTAAAGCCTGAAGCAAAAACACCTTACAGCAGCAGGAGGCAGCGGCTGCAGTGATTGAAGTTCTGTCAATTCATAAACCAGCTGATGAATTGATAAAATCAGAAATAATCAGTCTCTTTCATCCTTTAAGTTGATTATGATGGCAATTAGAGGAAAATAGCACAACAAAGATCTTTTATTCAAAGTAACAAATTAAATAAAAATCAAGTTTCAGCTTATTTCTGGCTCTGTTTTAAAACAAAACCTTGAACTAAGTCTTAACTTGGAGTTTTTGGAGGGGCTTTACAGTTTGCTGAGCACAAACAGAAATGACCAACCCTCTCTATTCAATCGGCCCCTCAGACACACACACACACACACACCCTGTTACCTCCCTCCACCTCCCCGCTCCCTCACAGCGTGCGGCTGAGTGTCGATGTGTACCAAGTCTCCCCTCGTGGTCTTCATACCTCTCTCTTTCTCTCCAGCCATGTGAGGCACAGGGACCTGCTCCGCTCGTTTTGGTCTTCACACTCTGGAGGTGATGATGAGAAAGTAAGTGATTTTTTTAAACCATCATAAATTTGCAGGGTGTTTGCATGTGGTCTGTTTTCTGTCTTTGTGGGTGAATCTCCTGCTTTTTTTTCTGCAAACTTCATCTTATCATCACCCTGAGCTTCTACCCATTTGTTTAGCACATCAGGTGATGCATGGTAGATGCTTCTGTTCAGTTTGGGCCAAAGTTGGATGAGAGAAAGATAAGGCTGAAGGGAGTTTTATCTCAAATCAACAGCATCTGGTTAATGAAATGGTGCCTGATTTTTAATAAGAAGCCTAAGTTTGCCACTAGCTGCATGTTACAGTAAGCGAAAAATAATGATTTGATTCTGTTAATAAGGGGGAAAAGCAATTTAGACTAAACTGTCCCTACGTCAAAAAATAATTGCCACTTTTTACAAAAGATCTGCACAAGAAAAACAATTGAATTTCTAAGCAGCTAAAAAAAGTAAGGCTTTAAAGTGGCCTAGTCAAAGCACGGTCCGACTTAAAGCTTATAGAGTGACTGTAAACAAGCCACTGGCTGATTATTCTAACAAACAAGAGTGTTACAAAATTTCACCACAGGGATTTAAAAGGCTATAGCTAATTATTGCTAATTCTTTTTGGCAGTTGTTGTTGTTCAGTTTAAGCAATAGCCAGTCACAAATACTCCCAGGTTGTTTGGATCATTTGATTTCTTTAAATAAAGGAACAATTTGAAATTTGAATATTAATCAGAACAAATTTGGTATTACACCAAAATCTCTTTGGTGATTTAGAACACTAATGTTTTTAGCAAAAAAGTAAAATAGAAGAAGCAAGGGAGGAAATACATATTTACATATTTATTTTGTATTAACTAATGATGAAACTTAAAACTGCCAGTGTAATTACATGCTATGTATGTTTTAAATGTTAATGAAGAGCAGAGAGTAAGTAATTTCTCTATATTTCCACTGTTAAATTAATATAATAATAAAAGTAGGGTTTTCAAGCCAAGCTTTTGCTTAAGCATTTGCCAATTATAGTGTTTTAGTAGTCTCTCTTGTGCAAAACACTATGAATTTTAACTAAAGGGGTCTGGGGAACAAAAAATGTACAAATAATGTTTAATAAAAAAAAACACATTTCCACTGACCAGGGCAAACCTGCTTAATATACCACGCATGTCAATGAACATGTCAATGATTTCTTGGTAAATGTACTCTAATTAGGCTAAGGACTCCAAATATAATTTCCCACCTCAATTAAAAACATACAAGGAGGAACAAATTAGTTAATAAATTCAGTGTTGTGAAGTAAAGTGGAAAGAAACAGTGAATGAACAAAAAGAAAAGAGCTTATAAAAGATACAAAATCCCAGGAAGCAACCCACCATTAGTATAATTAATTAGCAACTGGTCTATTCTAAACTTGTGGTCTATAAAGATGTTTCTCATTACCAGTGGATCATACAGGAATGTGACCAGATGGGTTAAAGCAAAGAGCTTCCATAGACATTTGCTCCAAAGCACTAATGGTATCAGTCATAAACAGGTCTCCAACCCTTTAATTGACCACAAACCAGTGGTGATCTGGTGCTATTTGGAAGATTTCTGACAAAACATTCAAACAAAGTAATCAGAAGAGAGGAGCACACATGAGGATTATAGAGAAGCTTTGGGATTACAAAATAGAGCTATTTTAAAACAGGAAAATATGTAATTCACAGTTATTGTAATTTCTCTGAAAGCTCATGCCGCAACACTCCACTCCTGAAGAAAACACAAATTGAAATTTAAAGATTGGCTGAAACGTCTAATCGAAAGGGCTGTCCTGTCATTCAGTCAATTACTAAAGCACTTCTTTAAAAGAAAAACTCTATTTTGCCAGTTTTGTCATACTAAAACCGGAAGTGTGACATCACTAGAGATTGGCTAGCCAACATGGCAGATAAAGCGATGAAGATTCTCGCAAATCTTCGTCAAGTAAAGGCTGATTTATACTTCGAAACCAGGTCCTCTGCGTAGGTGTCGCAATGAACAGAAAGCCGTCCTCCGCCAAAATTGTAACTGACCGCAGACAGTGCCGCAGACAGGAGGCCGGCTTGTTTTGTTCATATGACCGAAAATGCAGAAAACAACTTGTGAAGTTGGACTAGCTAGAAGATGGAGATGCGCGAGAACGCTGGGACCCTTTCTCCACTTGGATCCCTGCTTTTTTTCGCCTTCATGTCCCTCCGTTGTCAGACTAAACTCACCCCCACTTCCTCTCCGCCTCGGCCGTATCTAGACCCACAGTGTATAGCACAGACCACGCTTCAATATTGAGCATAAATCAAAAATGTTTGCGTCAAGCTCACTACGACACACTGCTGCAGGAGTATAACCAGCCCTTAAGCGTATATCAATGACGAGCAGAATTCTGTTGATGAGCACGTCCTGCAACTGCTGCCCTATATGTTTAAGCCTAATGCCTCATCAGATTTTAGGCCACTCAAAGATCCCTCTGAGCAGATCAATGCTAAGGATCTTCGGGTTATTTGGGATAACAGAAAAATTCGTAGATCAAAACCATAACGGCACCTCCTAACTCCTGTCAGTTGAGAGCATATCACCCAGTGTGACATCATTGTTTTTTTGTTTTTTGTTTTTGGCGAAAGCATTAATTTGCTTAGGCTATTGTAAAGGACAATTAGAAAACATCATCTAGTCATGAGACTAACGTTTAATTCTGAGAATGTCTTTTCCCACATTCTCTTTGTAGAATGTCCAAAAACGTCAAACCATTTGTGAGGTTTTAGATGAAGTGAGTTCATCCTTAAGCGCAAGGCACTGGTAGGACTGAGTCTATAAATATAGAAGAGGAGGGGAAAAAAAGGAAAATAAAAGGAGAAATTTCCTGAGACGATTTTTAGGAGAACATTGATATAAAAGGAGGAGAGATTTTTCAGACAATTTCAAACAAAACCAAAAGTATTTGTTTTAGAGAAAGAAAATAAAGCTGATACATAGATCCAGGCAGTCACCTGATTAAGACTCTATTGAAACATCTGAAGCTTTAAGGTAGGAATTGGTTAAAAAAACACCCAGACAATTCAAATCACCAGTTTCTACATACCGGAGATGCCTTAAGTTACCAACTGCTTCTTATACTATGTATTCATTACATTTTCAGTTCATTTTTATTCTTTTGTTATTGTTACATACTTGAGATGTTACCAGTGCATGGTGTGAAATTTCTGTCAACATATATATATATATATATATATATATATATATATATATATATATATATATATATATATATATATATATATANTATATATATATATATATATATATATATATATATATATATATATATATATATATACCGGTACACATGTTATTTGGTATTTGGGTGCAGTGCAAACTAAGTAGGACTAGTCCTTCTTGGAGCTCTCTACTTGTAGGCTTTTTTCAGGTCCTCCTAAATGACTAAGGTTTGCTAGGTTGTCATGTACCAACATGTGACGGAAACACTGGTCATGTGAGGCTTTCCTTTAAATGGATTAGTCTGTCTTTTTTTTTTTGCTGCTCCTGCATGTTGTTGATCCCTGCTCTTTGTCTGGTGAAAAAGGTTGAGGATGTGAAGGAGTAGTGTTTACAAATTAGACATCTATGGGTCAGATTATGTTTGTTTATCTCCACCTGGTAATACTGTTCTATTCATGTCTCCTGCTTTAAAAAAAAAAGCACGTTTTTTTATGAATACTGAAAATGCATCTCTGTTAGTAATTTATAGATTATCTCTCTTGGTCAACAGAAATTCACTTCAATGTATTTGTAGATCCTCAATATAAAAAAAACTGTCTCTATGTACAAGACAAACCGGTCCAATGCATGTCAATCTATATTAAATTGAATTTGAATCATATTCATTTCAGATCAGTCCCCTTCCCTCCAGTCTAATTCAATCACATTGTAAGATTTGATTTCATAAAGTTTATATCAAAACAAATTACTGATCATTTAAAAAGCCAACCTGGTAAGAGTTATCTAAGGAAACCCAGTGTATTGCTTTAAGTCAATGACTTTGCTGCAGTTTCTTATTCTGAGAAAGAACATGGCAATAGTGGAGAGGAAATCAAAAAAAGAACCAGACTGATATTATCAGTCACCTGCTTCAACCAGAGGAAAAGAAGGAGATGCATGAAAAGAAATACTAAAACATTGGATGAAAAGTACTTTAAGAGAAACTGAATGAACACAGATATAACAGGCAAATATGTGTAAGGTAAGATCACTATCAATAGAAACGTATGTCTAGGTGTCTGGATTTCTTAAAATATGTCAATGAACATGAATATAATCGAGGCTTTTGTTTCTTTTTGTCAATTTATACATACATGTGACTTTAGATGTTTCCATTACAAATGACAGCATTGCAACAATACAACTACAAATAAAAAATCTACAAGAATTAATAGATAGCACCTGATGAAGCTGTTACACTCCTTACCAGTTGATAGTGGTAATGCACATGAAAGATGTTTGCATACTGCCTTTAAAGAAGAAGAAAAAGATGAAAACAGAACCATCTGTCATTACACAAGTGATAAAACAGAAAGGATTTTAAAACATTTATTTTCTGAGAAAATACATAATTAACCTTTAACACATTATAGTTTATTAAGCTTACTACTTTAAAGGGGGAAAAACATAATTTAGGTCTTTTTTTATAAATTCAAATCGAGGTCTACCTGGATGTACATCTGGTTGCGCATGCTCACATGAGCTGATGGTATGGATGGGTAGAGATGGGTAGTTCTGTTATCTTCTGCTTCTTCTCATTTATTTGTAAAATAAAAAAAAAAGAACTTTATTGATCTCACAATGGAGAAATTAACTCTCTGCATTTACCCCATTCCCTTGCGCCCGTAGCAATCATGGGTTAAGGGTTTTGCTCAGAGACCCACAGTGGCAGTCTGGCAGTCTGTGGGAGGGGCCCACCACTCCCTTTAGTTATTGGCAAACAACCTTCTGGTACATTACCGCCACCAACTGATGAGGGGTATAACAGCTATATCAGGAGTTGTAGTTTGTACTTGTAAATTAGTTATTCGTACTCATAGTTTTTAAAAGTTTTAACTTTTACACTTGTTTTAGTAACTTTTAAACATGTTTTTTGACAGATAAAACATCTGATGTCACATTTATGTGTCAGTTGACAACAAGAAACAAATCTTAAAATGCATTCATTTGCAAATTAAGACACATTTGCATACATTTTATTTTTGCTTTTATCTACTGTAACAACGTAGGCTTTGCTTTGTCTAGAGAGGGGCAGAGCTAAACAATAACTGGACCAGGGGAACTTTCTGCAGAAAGAAGTAATGTTAGGGGGGGTGGTGGCCTAGTGGTTAGGGCATAGAGCTTGAAATCCAGAGGTTCTGAGTTAAAGCCCCACTCCCACAGACTGCCACTCTGGGTCCCTAAGCAAAGACCCTTAACCCCACACTGCTCCCCGGGCGCCGCACAATGCAAGCCCACTGCTCCCCAAAGGGATGGGTTTAATGCAGAGAGTGAATTTTGTTGCTTTGTACTTGTGACACTGTAATGACAATAAAGTTGAATTCTATTCTAAAAATCAGAGATGAAATCTGCTACTGCAGAAAGGTACTGCAAAATCACATTTTGCATATTTTTTTAATAAGATAACAGTTTTAATGTTAACATTGTATTCAAATAACAACTAGAAGTGTTTGTTTTATCTAATCTACAGCCCTGATAAGGATTACCGATGATTACCACCTTAAATCAGAGGTCTGACTCTGATTTAAGGTGGTGTTCAATTTCTTTTATGAAGCATGTTGCGTTTACAAAATCTTCTAAGAATCATTTCAAATGTTCCTTAAAGGGATTTTCTCTCGTATGCATTTCCCTAAAGATATCAAACACTTCCTAAACCATCCTGGCTTGATTCTGTCCTCTAGAAAGCTAAATAAATTGGGTTTACTGATAAGCAGGACAGCAGGAGGAGAAACAAGATGATCTGTGCAGCTGTGTGCCTTTTTAGGATTCCTCCTCTCTACCTCCTCTTGCCGGGGCCAAACCGCCATCATTAGGTTTGGCACACCACCAGAGCATCCATTGTTAGGGCAGCCATGGCACGTTAGTGTGTCTTTTTAACTGTGGCTAAACTCAGTCTATTCACTTGTAAAAGAGAGCAGCCATTGGCAGAAAGTTGGCAGGTTGCACAGAGAGGCCATTCACCCTGCTAGGAAGGAGCTGAGAACACTGCCTCGGAAATGGTCCTCTGTGAATATTTTGATGGAGATGCTTTGGGTGCCCTCTCAATATCCATTTGCTCTGAGTAGAAAATCTCCAATGAATGACTTCAATATTATTGCTGGTTACAGCTGGGTGATTGCTTGATTTTATGTCGGGGCTGCTGACTGAAATAGAATTTAAGGAATCTGCATTTGGTTTGTTGTCAGTCTTTTGTTTTAGATTAAGGAGGAATCCGGATCTGGAATCCCAGGTTTTCTGGCTGTGAGGAGGACTGGGTTAATTCACTGTTGCCTTTCAAGATATCTGGGCCGAGTCCAAGTGCTCGGGTGGTTTCAACAAGAGGCTGATATACGAGGGTCAGATGCAGGACCCCCAGCTTTTATTTAGCAGGCTTGCAGGGAACAAATTACAGGGCCTCTGAATGAACAAATAATTACTTGTAATTAATTTCCCTGTCATACATCTTCTTACCACTAAGTATTTAGCTTAAAGCACTCTCGTGTCCTCCAGTGACTCGGCAGGCTCATATTTTGCTCAAATTCTCCATCTTTTGTTTTTAGAACACAACATATGATGATGTTATTTAATGGAAGTTCTGGGAAAAGTGAGAGAAACAGTCCTTTCATCCATAGAGTAAAAAAAAAAAAATAGAAATAGCACCGTGTTTGCATCAGTAGGTTGTTTGATGTATTGAAGCTTGTGATCTAGTCACAAAAGGGATTTAGCTATGCCCCGCTCTCCCCTCCTTAGAATCAACTCATTCATAATCAAGCAGTGGGTTGAAGGTACCCAAGTGAATCGCACCATGGGAGGGCCATCCTTTTAACTTCTGGTAAGAGTAAAACGTTCTCACTATAGTTTCTTCTAAGGACAAAGCCAAGAGTGCCTGAATAGGACGTTCTAGTGAGTAAATGAGGCAGACTCTAAAATACAATAGTGGCTTTGGCTTTGAACAACCATTTTACAACTTTCTGTCAGGATTTGGTTGAGGTTTATGGACCCAAATGCAGAGGCAGGGAGGCAGAGGTGAGTTTCTTGTGGATTTAATGAAGAGTTAACAAACAACTGAGGAAGGAATCCAAAGATCCAAAAATCAAACATGAAAACAAAGTCAAACAAACCAGAACCAAGGAGACATCTGGGGGAAAACAATCATGAGGAAGAAAACTCAGAGAGACGGAGTTGGAGGAAGTTTGACAAGGAACCAACACTGAGGAACTGAACAGAGCATGTATTTATGGGAGACTGAAACAAAGAGAGGACTAACGAGCAGATTGGGAGCAGGTGTGAACAGAGCAGGCAGGAAAAGAGTTAGAGAAAGAGGAGAACACAAGAGGGCAGCAAAGGCCAACAAATAAAAACCTGAAAACAATCAGAAAACACAACAAAAAAAGAATTAAAACACTAAAACAAGAAAACATGGAGCAAAGTAAAACTAAAAACTCAAAAGAAAACATAACAGAACCAGAACTAGGACACTTTCCATTGCAATCTTTGGTTGTAATATGTTCAACGAAGGTTGCAGAAACACCGTTTGCAGTATATTGTAGGTCATGCAGCTTTTTCCTAACGTATCATAAGTCAGATTGATATGTGTAGTTAATTCTGATACAGCAAGCATCCTTCGGAAAGTGTTCACAAAAGGGAGTATCAGTTTTATTTGTTGCATATGCTTGAATTACAGAGACAAAATACCCCTATTTACCCCTTTAAAAAACACGTGAAAGGAAGATGCAGGATGCTTTAATTGACATTTTCAGTTGTAAACATGGGTATAAACTGTCTTCCCCATTTGGTAATCAAAGATCCTAAATGCTGCTGAGACACTTAGTCAATATGCCTGCAGCACTGCTTAGAGGTCAAAAATAGTTAAAACTAAACAGGGATTAGCCTTGCTGTGAAGCAGTGCCTGAGAGGACAGTCATGGTGATGTTAAAAACAGGATTTGGTGAAGTACTGTGGTTTGCATTTTTAAGGAACAGTAGTCTATTAATGCCTTTTTTACCCCTACAGGGTTATCTAAAGACATGCCAGAGTTTGTCTATTAGTTGAAAAGGCCTACAGCTGTTTCTCTTGTCTTTTTCCTCTTAGGCAGTTGCTTTAAAAGTATGTAGTCCATGTGCTCAAAGTCAAGGATATCCCTCAGTTTGTTGTGAGATTTCAACCACTTCACTGAGCTACCTGGGGTGAGTCACTGAAGAAGTCATGTGTCAAGGAAGGCGAACAGGGGGGAGGGACAAGCAGACGAACAAAATTGACGTGTCATGGAACATGGAACCAATCGTGTACAATGGACAGTCTTTTGTGATTGGTTGGGGTTATTCATTGATTTCTCACTGTAGCAGGGACCATTTATTTCACTTTCACTTCCAGACCTTCTATTTAAATACTTGCAAGGCGGCTATGGGGAGATCTTTAGGCCACATGGCAAAAAAATGCGTTAGAAGAGATCTCCTACTGCACCTTTAATTAAAGCAAACAAAACAATTTTCCTTTTTTTTTTTTTTTTTTTTTTTTTACTAAAACAAGCAAATTTAATGAGTTAGGGAAACTGATCAGGAAGCCTTATGGAAACCTAGTAGTGAGATTGTATGAAAATATTTTACCATGAAAAACCTGCAGAACCTACATAGAACTTACTGAAGATATAGCTTGCCTGCAATTTAAGAATCATTTAAATAAATGTTGGAATTTATAGGAGCAAGAAGGCTCAGATTTCTTTACATAAGAAGTTTCTGTAGGATATGGCCCCTGATAAGCAGTAGTTCATGGGTAGATGTGCTTTGACTTTCAAGTATTTACTTTTGAGAGATTTAGCTGCTATATAAATAATGATTCATACAAAACTTTATAAAGGAGCAAGGTCTTCCAGAAAATTGCTCTTGTGAAGAGACCCCCAGGTATGATCAACAACAGATTTTGTGTGGGACCAGATTGCAATTCTAGAAATGTATTGCCACAGGTGGAGAATCTAAGAAACAGGTTAAATTTTAGAGGTAGCCATTGTTTCACAAACCGCTGAAAATGCCAGAATGTGCAACGTAGGGCAATATTTATAAAGGAGGCCACAGAAAATAGGATGAGCACATAGTGGTTTACATTTTGAAGTATTTCTACATCTGGAAGACCTATTAGATGAACTTCAAAGGTGGATGTCCTTTTGAAGCTTGGAGGTCTGGAAATGTGAACATCTTTGGGATTTATCTGACTCTGGAGTCTCTTTTTTCTGTTTCATTGTCCAGCAAAATCATATGTACATTGCAAACATGTATATCCTTACAGACCAAAGCATTTTTTTTTTGCAAATTTAAGCCTTTGCAAACATCCCTATATGTTTTATTTCATGTTTGAATACCCCACTGTGTTATTGGTCCAAGTAAGTAGTTATATTATGCACAAAGTACCGTTTACAGATATAATCACAAGGGGATCTTGTTGAGAGAAGATCTAAGAAAAGACAATTGAGCTGTTGTTTGTAAAGGGCTGAATCTTTTCACCAAAGAAAGATGAATATTTAAAGAGCTTCCCCAAATCATGTGGCATTGACAAATGTTAGTGTGAAGCAAAAGAACTAAAGAGTTGTCCATATATAGGCATTGGGTTTTAAGGGGAAGCAAACAGAGCCGTTTCTGGTGTAGGAATCTGTTAACATAAGAGCCGATGATGGACAACAGACCTCTAACAAATGACCTGAGGTCCATGTTTGTTTGGGTCAACGTTATTTATTTCAAGATCTGATGAAGCGTGCTCTCAGTGTAACATTTAATACCTGGCCTGTTTTCTGACTGTCAATTGTTTAGGTTTGCAGAGTCATTATTTAATTAAAGCAGTAAGTGCTAAGATGACTGCTGAATCTGCCTTCTTTTCTTTGTTTAAGACTCTCCTTGTAGAAATCCAAGTATTTAGGAAGCAAGATTAGTCCAGTGAGTAATACAGCAAATACAGAGCTACATATATACAGAGCTGTAATACATGGTGAAACATAGAGGTTTCTTTCACTGGTTTTATTTGCTGTGCTGTACAGCAGCTGGTTCCTGAGTTAAGACCTTGGCAAGGTTTCTTCTACATGGAGGTTACATGTTTTACTTTGAGGTCCTGCGGTATTTTTTCCCCCTCCATCAAAGCAAACATAAACAGGTCACATGAATTGAAGAGGGCATTTCAAATCTCCACAGAAGCTGTTATGGCTTTGTGGGAATTTTCCAACATCATAAATAAATGTTCCGACAGGCAAGCAGCAAACAGTGCTAAACCTGAATTTCTTCAACTTTACTTCCTACTTGACCCAGACTCTGGTTTCCCACTTAATCAAAAATAGCTAAGGGCTGATTTAAGCTGGAAGGCTAAATGTTTTGTGGCTAATATACACAATTTAGAGTCAGAAGAGTGATGTTGGGATGTACTGTAATGGCCCCAAAGCTGTGAAAGTAATGCAACTTTGTATTCCAAGGTCAGAAGATATGAAATCCTCCATAAATAGTCTTTTAGCTATTTTGATGCAGAGAATAGAGTTATAGTCAAGACCACACAAACCAAGACCAAGGAGTACTGAGACCGAGACAAGACCAGTTCTTGTCTTGATCTTGGTCTCTAAGGCTACGTTCACACTGCAGCCTAAAGTGACCCAAATCCGATGTTTTTGGCCCATATGCGACCTGGATCTGATCTTTTCATGGCAGTCTGAACAACACAGATCAGATTTTTTCCAATGCGACCCAGGCCACTTGGCTATGTGGTCCTGAATCCGATGCGAATCTGATCTTTTCAAATGCGACCCGTGTGTGAACGGCCAGGTCGGATTCATCAGTTCACACAGGAGATCACACACAAGTTGTATATATTTGGAAATATGAACGGCAACGCAAAAAAAAATCGGAATTGAGCATCAAGGCCTGCAGTGTTACGGTAGCCTAAAGGTCTTGGCCTCGTTTCATTACTCCTTGGTCTCAGTTGGAGTAGTCTTGTCTCTAACACTAGTGAGAAGCAGTGCATTTGCTCTAAGTCATTCCAGGAAGATGGAGCTCATTACCTTATCTCTAAAGGGGTGTCCCCACCAAACAAAGGAGCCAAATTTCAGTCACATGAACTAAGAATCTCATTCTTTGGTCATAAATCACACCTCAAGACCAAATATGGCAGAACATAGCTTGTTATATAAATACAGAACATTGTTTTAGGGCGCAGTTATTTCTTCACCAAAACAGACATGATTAACATTTATATAAGTAATGATAAGGCTCCAACTCATGTATTCATCTCCTGCTTCATTGTATTACCCATAAGTTAATATAGATAAATTACTTCTAAAAACTAAGGGTTTGTTCAGAGTCTATTTTACTGCCTAACCAGTTGAGTATGTTTGTGTTTTTACTTCTACCAGATACAGACGGACAGTCTGTGTATGTCTATACTTTTTTTTTTTATGGTTCAGCCCTAAAGAATCTGACTGACACCCTCATTGTTGCAGAGCACAAAAATCCCAGAACGCTAGGCCTCTCAGTAGCCCTGCTATACACTGCGTGATGTGCAAAGCCAAATTACAAGAGGGAGGCCAGCGGTGGAAGCTGTGATTCCTTTGCTTCATTGAACAGCAATGTAAGAACCAGCAGGTTCCAAAAACCTCTGCCTCAACACAAAATCAGGTCTCACTGTTAGTAAGAGACAAACAGGCAAATCTTCATCACTGTCTTTTTCATGGCTGGCAGCAAACTAAAGAGATAAACTGATGTCATGAAGTTGCATGCCTTTCTTTCTCAACAGTCTGAAAATGGAGTACTATCTAAGACCAGCAAATACTTTTTTAAAAGAACTGAAAACGATCAAACTTGTATTAAAACATATAAATAGAAAGAACAGCTCATCTTTGGAATTTTTTCAGATTTGGAAAAATGGGTAATTTCATTCCTTGGATGCAAAAATAACATCAACCATCACTCTTGTTAAGACCATGCCATTATGAAGCAATAGTTTAAAGCAAGCTGCGAGGGTTAGCATATCTGTCTGTTAAACAGCATACTGCTGGTTCAATAGTTCTCTGACTTCTGTCATCTTACAATCAAAAACTTCAAAGTCTTTAAATCTGATTTTATTTGATAGTTTAATACAAATTTGATATGTGTTGAAAGAATTTGCCTTCAGTCTTCCTGTAACAATGAATCGGTGAACCGGCTTTTACTGGAAATCAGCTAAAGACTACCAGTTTCACACAACTAAAGAATTACATTTTTGCAGTCTCCTTTGCAGTCATTTTAAGTCTTTCCAAACAATCACAGTTTCTATTTGAATTAAAGAATATGCTTCCTTCTAAACCTATCCATTCTAGCTCGGTCCTCCATGTTTATGGTTGTTGTCCTACCAGAAGGTGAACTTCCCCCTAGTCTACAGTCTAGTTTTCGTCTATGCCTTACATGTATTTAGCATAGCTAAGCTTCCCATCAAATCTAACTGCATTCCATGTATCTGCAGAACAAAAGCAGGTCTTTGGCATGATTCTGTCACTTCCATATTTCACCAAGAGGTTGGTGCGTTAAGAGATGTAACTTGTGTTTTCATCACGCAGAGGGTTTTGCAAAGATAGTGTTGCAGTCAAGACCACACCCAACAAGACCAAGGAGTACCAGGACAAAGGCAAGATTAAGACCTTTAAAGGCCAAGACAAAGATCAACCCTTATATGGTCTTGTCTTTGGCTTTACCTCTGAAGATCTTGGCCTTGTCTCAGTACTCCTTAGTCTTGGTTGGAGTGGTCTTGACTGCAAAACTATTCAAAGAGGTCTCAGCAAAATGGATCAAGGCAGTGTCAAATTTGCTGAAATATCTTTATCAAATCCATGGTCGATCTTTAAAATAGGAAGATCACTATAATGCTATAGTAGCCTGTTTTGGCATGACCTTTAACCATTTGGAGCAATTACGTGTTAGCAATTAACATGTATAAACCATTGAATATATAAATATAAATAATTGTGTTTTTGTTACAATGAAATTAGAGTTTGTAAACTGGAGGTGCATGTGTCTAAGTATGGTGGGAACAGTAGAAAACCCCCATCCTAATAGCAGCAAAGGGCAGTTGGACCCAACCCAAGAGGTCCAAAGCAGATTCAGGCAATTCAGTCCAGCACATCTCCTCCTGGTGCCACAAATTATCCCACCTGAATAGTAACGGAGCATTGCTGCCATGGCACAGGATCCACAGTAGGACCCAGGGTACTACTTTGTACCAAAAACAGCCCCACTTGTTGTGACAATCTATGTCTCTGGTGTTGCACCTTAAATATATCTAAACCTGAGGTGTAGAGTAAGGACAGATATGACGAAGTGGTTGGGACCATAAGGCTGTAAGGCCTATCCCCCCCACACCCCAAAACCAGTGGCAATTTCTCATTGAATACTAGGGAGGCTAAACCTCACCTGTCGATTTCATAAAACTATTGGTCAAATATGCATCGTCAAACTTCATTAACTTAGCTTTAGCTTTTGAACTACATTAAATAAGTACTGAAATGCGACTGATTTCATGCTTATGTTGCACATTAATTAGCTGTTTATTCTGCTCTTAGACGAGATCTCTCCTCTGCTTAGGAGAAGCAGGACGCTGCCTGTCAATCTCTATAAGAAATCCCTGTTGAGGTTTGAGCCTCGGTCTATTGAAGTATAAGCAGTGAGAATGTAGAGCCCTGATTGGATAACACACCAAAATATGTCACTTCCAGTGAGGCTAAACCTCTTACGGAGAATATGGAGCAGGTTGTCCTCATGAGTTAAGAAGGAAAAACGATAATTCAGTCAGAATAGTCATCTTGTGCTGAACTATTACCATGGTTTCTGGAATTTATTATTTCAGAGTGGTTCACAAGCGCTAAAGTATCCCCTTGTAGTGATGTTTATTATGTGTTTCAACATTTCTTAATGCATGATGTTTGGATTTAATTAACACCACTGAGCCTCCCGTTTCAGAGAGCAGCAGCCGCCACTGCCCAAGAACCTCTTGATGTTTCTGTGTTTAAAACGTTCTTAACTAGCTCATCTTAAGAATTTATTTTAACTGACTTTCTTCCAACCATTTTTACACATAGACCAGAATTATGGAGCAATAAGAATAGCGTATCCCATGCATGAACTGTGGATCTTAGCAGCTTCCCATAGACCACCTGGCTTGAGGTACTCCTCAGTGCTCTCAACATTACAGCAATATGTGGTATGACTTTATCAGTAGTGTTAATGGTAGTTGCATTTCTGTTCAATCTGTTACATTTTCTAAAATCAGTCCTTTCTGAGATCATATTCAACCTAATTGTTCTTTTTTGCTGCCATTTTAAGCCATTACACATATTTTTTCTTGAATATTTGCAATTTCCGAAACTTTTGATGTGTCCTGTTTAAAGAAATCTCTGGTCACCTCCATAGGTACAAATCTATCTTTTTAACTTTTTTTTTTTATAACTCTTTGAATATCTTTAATGTAATCTTTGATCAGCTTAGCTTTAAACCCCCTGAATCCGTTTAGTTAGACCCAACAGTAATGACTGAAAAAATCCACTCTTCTACTGACCCCTAAATCATCACCAGCTCATCATCTGTGAGCAGATTTGATGAACAGAAATGGATTTTGATGAGAGTTCAAGCTCTGTTTGGCTGCAAGCCCAGACTGATATCTCAGAGGAGCCCCTCAGTCAGAAAGGGCTCTGCGGATGGCACCCTCAGTTTGAGAGCTGGCTTTAAAGAGATTGGTGGTTCTGGCTCCTTTGAGGTGAATTGGCCATGACAGAGTCCCGCTGACAGTGAGAGCCTGGGATGTCAGAGCAGACAAACAGAGGCAGCATGGGGACTCAGGACTGATTTAGGTGAATGTGGAATGGGGCAGAAAAAAGGCGGGCTGTAAGATACTATTTGGTCACTGTTTTTGATTTATTTAAATATTACTATGAGCTTTGCTTGTTGCATTTTTGGTTTTGTTTTGGTGTTGCAACATCTACTTATTTTTGCAGGTGATTCTTGGGGACCTAAATCAGGACTGAATGTGGTTGCAACTATGGTAACGACAGGGTGGGGGTTATGGGCCCTTTCCCCTTTTGGACTCATGCTGGTCATCGGTTGGTCTGTGTGTCTGTCGCAGCAGCAGAACGTCAGCCTCACAGACTGCAGCAGAAAAGAGCATCCAATTGTCTCCTATAAAGGTAAGTTTGTTTGTTTGTTTTTTTTAGCAAGAATGTGCAAGACTCAGCTTTGACTTTGTTTTGCACAAATAATCTTCTGCAGAGCTTTTAAATCTTGAATATGAAAAGCACAGTGCACATTTCTCATCGTGTTGATCATGCAAAGGCCAAAGTCCAGGGAATTAAAGCAAGTCTGTGTTAGGATAACAACTGACTTTCCTGTCTAAGCCTCCGGATTACTGTTGTGAATGTGAGCGTGTGTTTGAGTTCACATTTAGTGGCTTTGCAGCCAAGTTCACCCAAAGCATTAAGTGATCAGCCGGATTCACAAATCCGCTGATTCAAACTTTTCTTACAAAATGCAGGACCAACATTTACCGAAACTAGGAGATAAGTTCAATAAGCAACAATAATTGTTTAACTTTGAATATGATGTGTAACTAAGAGTATAATTTGGGAATTTTACAATGCCATATTAATTGTAGGCCTTTGTGTTTTCACTACAGGGTTAGTTAGAGAAAAGACCCTTAACCCCAAAGACCCTTAACCCCACACTGCTCCCTGGGCGCCGCATAAAGGCAGCCCACTGCTCCCCAAGGGGGATGGGTTAAATGCAGAGAGTAAATTTCGTTGAGCTATACTTGCGACAGTGCAATAACAATAAAAACGCTGAGGAAAGAAAAAAAAAAACATGATTCCAATTTAACAACAGTAGATACCCCATATTCTCGGAGGAGGAACATTGTTGCAAAGGTAGATAAAGGACAAAACACAGAAAGTAAATTAGTCATATAAGATTTTACTCTATAGGATGCACAATCTGCTTTAGTTTTTTTATTTATGGAAAAATCAAACAACAGGCAACCACAAAGCATTGAAAACAATAAAAATTACACTTTTCTTAACCCATTAAAGGTCCTCATAAAATCTAACACATTTCTTTCGAAGACAAAAAAAAATTCTGCTTTTAAATACCTATATATTGATATTTTTTTTTTTCATTTTAAAATCCAAGTTAAAATCTATTCATGCACGAAAAAATGATCTAAAATATTAACATAATTTCAGGGTATTTAACTCAAGGTCTTATTCACCTCTTTTTGTTTCTATTTGAACAGCACAAAAATATGTCAAGCTAAGATATACATGATGCAAAGATTACCAAAACAAAAGAAACAATAAGTATTTACATTATCAAATCATTAATTATGAGGTAAAACAAGGCAGTTCAGACCTTTTAAGAAAATTTTTGTAGAGTAAGGATGTGCCAGTCTATGGCAATAACTGTCAAATGTTCCTAAAGCAAAAACATCACCTGGAGGACTTCTGACCTTCGTTTTATAAATTGTTTTAATTCAGCTACTATGAAGGGTTTTTTCAAGCATATACTGTATGGTATTTTTTAACTGAATTTACGACCAAACTTTAACCAGTCCTACCCACATTCCCTCAGAGGGGGACTTGCTGCTGTGCTTGAGAAAAAGATCAGAAATCCACGGCTGGATGTTCTGTTTCAGGCATCATTAGACAGCTGTCTTAGACAAAGATATGTTTTTGATAGATGTGAGATGGCCCTTTTGTCCTATGAAGGGCTGATTTTGCCCAGCCACTTTTTCTAAATATTGAATCATGACTTTTAACTGTATCTGAGCCAGTTGAGGCCTCCACAGCTGTAGGTGTTATAGATTCTTCTGTGACCTCATGGATGATTGCCTCTTGGAAGCATTTTGGTAGGCTGGCTATATATTTTGTTCATTTGTGATTAATGGGGCCCACTGTGGTTCACTGCATTTACGAAGCCATAGAAATACCTTTGTTATACTTTCTTGACTGATATATGTCCATTTAACCTCCCGGAAAACTTGAGGTTGATTGGCATATCTTTTACCCTTAATAAATGCAATACATGTTAGATAATTTATGATCTCCTCAAAATCTGATTAGGTTCAAATATGTGGATTATCCTAGCAGAAAATGAAGAGCTGGATGTTTTATAGCTTTAACTGTGTTTGTATGAATTAAAATGCATAAATTAAGGAGGAAAATTGAGTTTATAATGTCAGCTTGACGTTCAAATGCTAAGGGCAGAAAAATAGAGAATAACATACTCCATGTTTGGCCATAACTGAGGATTTTCAGTTAACGTCAAAGCTTTTTTCTCACCCAAACGTATCAGGCTTAGAGGTTAATGAAAGGTTGTGAAGCTGTCTGGATCAAGTGGTCAGATGACACAGCAGAGGAATGGGACAGACTAGTTTAAAGTCAAAGCTCAGTTGAACATTAAGCTGCGAGGTCCCACTGAAAGCAAAAGATTTACAGACAAAGAATAAAACTTTTTTCCCCCCCCGTTTCTCACACTTGTCCATCCAATTTATTAAATCTTTTGATTTCCTCTTTAACTTTTTCCTCTTATGCCTTCTAATTCCCAGCTCTTAAGATGTGGGTGTTTGAGTTTTCCTATCCGGGAGTGAAGGATTTCTCCCAGCTAGCCATGGACGTCAGCAGAAACCAACTAATTTTAGGAGCAAGGTAAAAAGAATCAGCCCAGTGATTATAAAACCTGCTTTTAATTTATACTATATTAAAGATAGAGCAGATCCTTTATACTGTCCTTTAAACAAAAGAATGCTTTTTGACAGAAACGTCCTCTTCCAACTGAGTTTAAGCAACATCTCCCTCATCCAGGTAAGGCTGCCTAAAATATAATGAGTGTCTAGAATTCAAATTCTGAAATTCTGAATATAAGGACAATTTTCTCTTCTGAACTTTCTGATGCACAGACACAGTATTTAAACACCCTGAAATTTAAGACCAAGAACTGGTTATCTTTAGATTTTATTTATCTATATTTTAAGGTTTAAATTTATCCCATTTAGGCAAGAACTAAAAAAAAAAACCAAATTAAATGAAATCTCAGTATTTATCTGATTCCCCTGCCTTTCGGTATGATCAGAAACATATAGCTTAGTTGTTTTCACACTTTAACTAGGGGCTTGCATAACACACTGACACACTTCAGTATGGAAGTTGCATTGTGGCGTGGAATAACATAGCGCAGACCACGCTTCAAAATTGGGCATAAGTCAAAAATATCTGCATCATACCTGCGACAAGCTCACTGTGACACACTGCTGCAGGATTATAACCAGCACTTTAGGCTGCTACTGTTAAACAAGAAGTTAGACTTCATCAGATAGATTGACTTGAACTGCTGCATTTTGGTCTGATTTAACTTTTTAACTACTTAGCTATTGAAGCTACGGCTCTGATGGTGCTAATCACTAATAGGACAAGTTAAAGAGAACTGCAAATGAGACCTTAGTAATTGTTTAGTCTTTGTCAAAAATAATAGATTTTCAGAAATAAAGTGGAAGACTAAAATTAAATTGTTTCATGGGCTGTTGTAGCTCTTACAGATAAAAGCTGTACATGTAGTCAAAGCCTTAGAAAATAGAATTAAATTATAAACCTTTGATTATTTATCATCCATATTTTGGTAATTTTTAAATAAAATGTTCTATCCTAAAAAAAAAATTGGCTTTTGGTCTTAAGCGAAACATAAATCCCCTGCCTTTGTGGCATCATTGCAATTGTTTCCATTTCAGACTCTGTTTAATTGCTTGAAAATTCCAACTTCTTTATTAAAGTAAAGAATTAAACATAAACAGGCTGTTGAGCAGATAAATCAAGTCTTGAGGTTTACAACGAATCAAACTGCACCTTAATTTTATAAGCAAAAAATTTAAGCTATCTTTCCAATAGAGCTAACCTGAACATAGACACCAACTATGGGCAATATTGAGGGAGCTTTCTTACCTAATGCCTTTATTGGGAGGAAATGCAAAATTGGTCTCAAGGTGAGAAAACCAATATCCTATACTGGGTCCAGCATGTGATGCTTCTCATAATCTGTTTGTTATTGATAACTTGATTGAATGATTTAGTCCCAAATGAAATCAGTAGTGTGTCTCAGGTAACATCAGTGGTCCACTTTACCCACCTCACCAGACCAGTGACACACAAACATAATATTAACTGATGGTAACTGGAACACTTTCCTGGAATGTTTTTTGCTAATATTCATTATATAAAGCCCCAAATGAAAACTTTTTCCACTTTTTTTTTATTCAGGGAACTGAATGGGCTCCAGATGAAGACACAAAGCGTTCATGTCAAAGCAAAGGAAAATCTGAGGTCTGATGTTACAAAATCAGGCCAAATACACAATTGATACACAAACAAACAAATAAAAAACCTTTTACTCTTTGGTGAGATGACATTGTTTTCCTGCAGGACGAATGTCAAAACTACATACGGGTTTTGCTGATTAGTGGAAGAACGCTCTTCACATGTGGGACCAACGCTTTTACACCTGTCTGCGTATCTAGACAGGTTGGAACTCATTACTTGTTCTAAACAGTACCCCCATATCTTTGATCTATTTTTTTGTGTATATAGAAACTAAATTTGTGTATATTTTTATTCCCTTCTGTCAGATTTCCAACATCAGTCAGATTTTGGACACAGTGAATGGCGTTGCACGCTGTCCCTATGACCCCCGCCACAACTCCACCGCAATGGTGACACAGAGGGGTGAACTGTATGCCGCCACAGTGATCGACTTCTCTGGACGTGACCCGGTTATCTACAGGAGCCTGGGGAACATGCCGCCTCTTCGGACCGCACAGTACAACTCCAAATGGCTCAATGGTTAGCAGAGCATTACACCAGTTCACGCTTTTCTTTACTGAACTAACTTTCAAGTTCCACCTTATGAAATTCCACAGAAACAGTAAATAATGGCAGGCGGTGGGTTTAACCATCAGATAACTCTAAAGTGTCCAAAAAATTTCTAGAATGGCTCTAAATGTTCTTCATCCCCGTGTTTATTCACGTTTGTCTGATTCATCAACAGAGCCTCATTTTGTGTCCGCCTATGAAATCGGCCGATTTGCCTACTTCTTCCTGAGAGAAACTGCTGTGGAAAACGACTGTGGGAAGATGGTGATCTCTCGGGTGGCGCGGGTCTGCAAGAACGACATGGGGGGACGTTTTCTGCTGGAAGACACCTGGACCACCTTCATGAAGGCCCGTCTTAACTGCTCACGATCTGGCGAAATCCCCTTTTACTTCCACGAGCTGCAGAGCACCTTCCACTTGCCAGAGCAAGACCTCATTTATGGCATCTTTACCACAAATGTGTAAGGATCATTCATTCAGTTTTGACATGTGAAATCTTGGCCCTCTACCTTCTCGATTTTATTAATCGGTTCAGATCAGACTACTATTAACATCATCTTCTTTCCTTTAGGAACAGTATGTCAGCTTCCGCTGTTTGTGCCTTCAATCTGAGCTCCATCACTTTGGCTTTCAATGGACCCTTTCGATACCAAGAGAACCCTCGCACTGCTTGGCTCTCTGCTCCAAATCCTATTCCAAATTTCCAGGTATAAACCTCAAAGCATAGAGAATCTATTGCACACTTGGGTATTCACAGACTAACAGTAGACTTAACATCTGGACAAGTCGAATAATGTGATGTCTTCATAGAACGTTGCATCAACTCGACTTCGACTTTCACTGTCAAATAGTCAACTTGGAAAAATCGCAATTTGTTAATGCCCTATTGCACACTGAATTCAAATGAAAGCTGTTCCTTTCCAGTTCTTTATTTTTACAGTTATTTCACCCAAAGAATGGAAAATACTGTAATTAGAATTTAGTAGGTCTAGGTCTAGGTCTGGGTATGATTTGAAAGTAAATTGTACTGAAAATAATTTTAGGACTTTACTCTGTCTTGTTATCTCTGTCCTGCAGAAATAAAAAATGTTATAAAAAATACATATATATTTGATAAAAATGTGGTAAACAGGCTGTAAAATGTGTAAAAACAGTGATATACTTGAGCTATTTTTGAGAGGCAGTGGTATTACTTGCTGAACGTTGAAATTTATTACAATGGTCACAGCTGCATCTGTTCCACCATCCATTCCTTTAATCTGTAGTATTTTGGATCTATATTTAAAGACAGATCTTTATAGAAATGTTTTTTTGAATATTCACAAACGTTTGTGTAGAACCATAGCTAAAAAATGTGTAATATCTATGAACATTTTTCAAGTGAATTTTTTTTGCTCCCCTCAGAAAGTCAAAATCATACATTACATGGACCTCTTACACCCACAGAGAAATAGTATAAGCCTTTCTTTTTTGTAATTTCTATAATCATGGCTTACTTGTAAGACAAAGGACTGTAGGAAATGTTGCACTCGTGAAAGGGTACCAGCCTTGAGAGGACTGTAAAGCAAAATTCATTTTTCCACCTTTTTTATTGTTATTACACTACAATGTACTCTCTGCATTTAATCCATCGCCTTGGGCAGCAGTGGGCTGCCACTGTGTGGCCCCTTGGGAGCAGTGTAGATTTAAGGGTCTCTAAGTGTGGGGTTAAGGGTCTCTAAGTGTGAGGTTAAGGATCTTTGTGTATTTGCAACTGATTTGCAATGAATTTGCAACAAATGTTTCTGTAAAGATCTGTCTTTAAATATGGGTCCAAAATACTACAGCCTATAAAGACGGATGGTGGAGGCTTTGAAGGTTTTTAATAAATAATATACGAGTTTCACTTTCTGACTAACAAAACATATTGACATTTTTCACATTTCCTTTTGAGAATACCTAGAGACAGCCCAAAATGGCCCGAGGAGCCTATGCAGTTTTAAAAGGAAAGTTTTAACAATAGTCAGAGTTAATACTCATGTTTAGTAGAAAAAAATCTCTCATTTGTGGATGCCAAAATGTGAAATACAGGATCCAAAACATAAAATTTTTAACCGTTTGTGCCTTTTGATCCTTATTTTAGTGTGGCACACTAGAGGAGGATGGTCCGGGGGAAAACCTAACGGAGCGCAGCCTTCAGGACGCGCAGCGGCTCTTCCTCATGAACGATGTTGTCCAACCCATTTCCGTCAACCCTTTGCTTACACAGGACAACATGCGCTTCTCCAAGCTGGTGGTGGACATTGTGCAGGGCCAAGATGCTCTCTACCATGTCATGTACATTGGCACAGGTGAGAAAGGGAGATTTTTTTTTTCCTCTATAAAATTCGGGATAATTTTTTTGGCAGTTAAAACCCGATTTGGTCTGACCAATCAGATTATGGCAGCATCCTGAAGGTTCTGGCTACGACCAACAAAAGTCTTCATGGCTGCTACCTTGAAGAGCTCCGGATCCTCCCTGACGGGCAAAGGGGAACAATCAAGAGTTTAAAAATCCTTCAGAAGGACAGGTCGCTGTTCGTGGGGCTTGATGACCGACTGGTGAAGATCCCATTGGAACGCTGCTCCAGTTATCCAGCTGAACGGTACAAACCAACCGCCTTTTATACGAGACTCAGAATTACCAGCCAGATGTAGAATGCCTCACAAAAATTTAAGACATCCAGACTGAAATCCTTATGTAAACATCAGATATCATTTAGATGATGTTTTGATCTAAACTATTGTGTTGAAGCAGCATTTTCAGTTATGTCTAGTAGGGTCATCATCCTGCTGGTGGGTAAGGCACCATCACAAACTCACATCTTTTGCTGCATCCTACAAGTCTTACTTTAGGCTTGTCCTGTGTTTAGCTCCATCCACTTCCCCTTCATGCCTAATCAGAAGAATTTTTCTATGTTTGAATGTTGCAGTGTTTACACTTTCCCCAGCGCTGTTCATCGTAAAACTGGAAAGGGAACTTCCTGTCAGGTTTGGTGGATTTTTGTTGAAGACCCAGATGCAGAGATGAAGAGAAGGAGATGATTTCTTACAGATTTAATGAAAATGTTGAGAGTACAGAAGCAAATAATCCAGAAACAACAGGCAAGGAACTCGGGAATCAAAAACTAGGAGACGCTCAGGGAAAATAACATAAGGAATAAAGTAATGAAGAGAATCCAGCAATGAGGAACTGCAGAGGAAGCATATATATGGGCCACAGAAAAAAGACTGAGCTAATCAGCTGATAGAGAGCAGGTGTGAATAGAAGTACCTAGAAGGGAGCTAGGGGAATGGAGACAAAGGGCAGAATCATGACACTTATTGAAGCTTTTTCTAAACAATTTGTTTGTGAATCTCTTAAGTTTCCCAAGAATTCTTTATTTCCTTGGGCACCGTCTTAGTTTTAACGAACAACCATGCCTTGGTTGAGATTGTGTCATACTTTTTGCAGATTATAACTAAGCAAATCTATCTGAGACATTCACAGCAAAATGATTAAGACTTGAAGTTTATGCAGCAGACTAAATGGGACTGGATAAGAATGTACACCAAATATTTCATATTTTTATTTGAAAATATCTTGAAAACAATACATTTTTCTTCAGCCATTACCAAGTTCTCAATCGATTATAATGATAATTGATCTCACATTGGAGAATTTTACTTAAACTCATCCCTTTGGGAAGCAGTGGGCTGCCATCGTGGGGCCCTTTGGGAGATTAAGGGTCTTGCTCAGAGACCCAGAGTGGCAGTCTTTGGGAGTGGGGATTCAAACTCAGAACCTCAGGATTCAAAGCTCTATGCTCTAACCTCCTAACTCCTGTTTAGACATTTTATCCCCTCTGATTACTCTTTTAAGTTCTCTGGTTTCCAGAGAACCCTTTTGAAAATTACAAAAAAGAGGTGAGACTTTTTCATCTGCTTTAGGGACTGTTTGGAGGCTCGGGACCCTTACTGTGGATGGGATCTACAGAAGAAGCGCTGCACTACCATTGAAGGGAGCTCCAATATGAACCACTGGACCCAAAACATCACTGAATGCCCAGTAAGAACAAATAATATACAGTATGTCTGGCAAACTTCTGCATTTTCAGGCAATAGCGATTAAGTCTGATATGTCTGCCCCCCTGGAGGTCAGGAATCTGACGCAGGATGGTGGTTTTGGTCCCTGGGCAGCGTGGCAGCGTTGTAACCATGACGATGGCGAGGGCACTTTTAGCAGCTGCAAGTGTCGGTCCCGCTTGTGTGATGGACCGGTGGCAAGATGTGGGGGGGTTGAATGTAAAGGTCCAACAATCCAAGTGGCAAACTGCTCCAGGTACAGTTCATTTCCACAAAAATGCTCAGGATTTTAAAACCCATCTCTAAAAAATATATTACAGCAGACTGAACAATCAACTAAAATTTTTTATCAGATCAACTTATCAAGTGATGTCAAACTTTATCCTCAGTGCTAATTTTTACAGACAGCTGCTGTGGTTCTAAAAGTTGATCCCATGCATCCTTAGCTGCTCATTTCCACAGTGGCAAACTTTCACCCTTCCTTCTCCTGTTAACTCAGGAATGGTGGTTGGACTCCCTGGTCCTCCTGGGGTCAGTGCAGCAGCAGCTGTGGCATTGGATTTGAGGTAAGGCAGCGGTCCTGCAACAACCCCTCACCCCGCCATGGAGGTCGAATCTGTGTTGGCCAGGGTCGGGAGGAAAGGTGAGGAATGTCTTTGCTGCAGTCACTACAAACTCAGTCAGTGCTGACAGTGGAGATGCTGCATGTTTTTGTGATTTTGCAGGCTGTGCAACGAGAAAAAGCCATGCCCCCTGCCTGTGCTGTGGACAGCTTGGGGGGCCTGGGCTCACTGCAGCGCTGAATGTGGTGGAGGAGTCCAGTCTAGGACTAGGACATGTGAGAACGAGAACAACTGCCCTGGATGTGCAATGGTAGTGGAGACTTTGAATACAATCAAATGTGTTTGTAGGGAGAAGTCTGTAGAAAATCTAATATTTTTGTTCTTGAAACAAACTGCAATACCTAAAAATGTATAGAACATTCTGAATTTTCTGATATATTCAGCATATTTTTTTGTACAATGCTATCTTCTTAGTTGGACAGTTAGACAGAGACGTGTCCTTCATTATGAACAAGTAATATTAGGATTCCTACGATACGTTTTCCAGGAGTACAGAGTCTGCAATCTGGAGAGTTGCCCAGAAGTTCGCCGCAACACTCCTTGGACCCCCTGGATGCCAGTCAACATCAGTCATGAAGGATCACGGCAGGAGCAGAGATTCAGATACACATGTAGAGCACCACTCCATGACCTCCAGCAGCTCCAGCTAGGAAAGAAGAAACTGGAGACCCGTTTCTGCCCCAACGATGGCTCTGGAGCTTGTCAAACCGATTGTAAGTAGTGGACATGGCTGTATAACAACTCAAAAGAACATCTACCAGTAAATCCAACATTCTTCTTCTCAATCTTAAGTTGATGGCCACCAGTATTTGTCAAGGCAGAAGAATGTCAATACCAGTTAGATGACTGGGAGGCATGGTGGCTCTAGACAGTGATATGTCCAGCTTGTCCTGGCCCCTGTACCCTAGACATAGTATCAAAAACAAGATCTTATTATGTATGCACAGGCAAAGACAGCACATCAGATTGGTCCCAATTTCATTTGACAAATTTCTGTTCAAATTTTAAGTTATAGTCACCATGAAAAATGAAGGTAGTCCCCTTATAGCCTCAGCCATGTTGAGATGGGTTAACAGTTTTCAACTGTTAGATCAGGGATCTGCAACCTTCAGCTCCAAGGCCACAGATGGCTTTATGATTCTGTGGCTCACTTATTATATTAAACGATTGACTATTCCTTATTTTTGTTTTGTTTAAATTTGTATTGTTTCGTGCCCACATGATAAAACCACTGACCCCAGTCTGTCCCCCATGATAAATTTGGTTTACAACCGCCAATTCTGGGAGGGTAACGTAAGATTTAACTGAACCCTAAAGACCAGACTAATAATTTTTAGCTGACTTTCATTGAATCCAAGATTAATTCCCTCCCATCCTTTGTTCATTATTTCTTTTCTCACTAATTTCTTCCTTCTTTTCCCTTCATTAGTTCATCGTTTTTTTAAAATCCTTCCAAATGTTTTTTTCATTCCTTTCTTTAAATGTTCTCCCGAATTTCTTTTGCTTTTTTATTCCCTTTATTTCTTCCACGACTTTGTTCTTTGTTCTAAACCTGGGTTACACATTTCTGTTGGCTCTGTCTGAAGGCCTATAAATGACTTTGTGGGTGCTGGTTTGACACATATTTTAAATTAATTATTCATAACACGCTGACTGCTGTGTCTGGGAGGGTAATTACCCGAGTCTTTCTCTGAATTCATGTACAACTTAAAGGGTTGTATTTTCTGAGCCAGTCACTCGCTCAACGGAATTGAAATGAAAAAAAAAAAGTAAAATAAAAAGGATTTTCCTTGAATTTCTAGCACTAGTTGAAGAATTGGTCAGGACCAGTGGCAGAACTATGTCTCAGCCTCAAGGTGCCCGATGGGGACCCTGGGAGACGTGGTCCAGCTGCTCCCAAAAGTGTTCCAGAGGTTTCCGAACCAGAAAACGTAGCTGCTCCACATCAGAAGGCAGGACCAACTTGGCGGCTTGTTCTGGATCCCCAGTGGAGTATCAGGACTGTAACGTCCAACCCTGCCCAGGTAGCAGCACAGTTCAGTCACTCTACTTTTAAAACACTGGCACATTGCATCAATAGTTTTTTATATGGGTGCTTAACAGTGAGTGGAGCCTGGTCGTGCTGGTCTGCCTGGTCCCAGTGCTCAACAAGCTGTGGAGGGGGCCACTATCAACGGACACGGACATGCAGCAGCCCGGCCCCTGCCAATGGGGGGGACATCTGCATCGGCCTGCATACAGAAGAGGCCCTCTGTAATATACACCCCTGTGAAGGTATTTAGTGCATGCAATGAGTTCCAATAGATCAATAAAGTAAGACTTTCTTTACTCTTTGCTATTCAACAAAAACTGTGTTACAGTGAAAACCTCACCACAACAAAACATGGTGCTGGCAGAATCGTGTTGTGCAACTGTGTTTGCAAGAGATTAGAGACTAGATTGGACCAGAAAGACCAAACTTAACTGGAGTGGTTCGATAAGCATCGTCATGTGTTAGAACGGCCTATTCAGAGTCCAGATCTAAGAATCTAGAAAACGGATATTCAGACATTTTCCAATAAGAAAACCTATATTAAAGTTTTATGTCTGGATTGGCAAAGCTGGTGTAAACCTCTAAACGAGCTTGCAGCTACAGTAGAATTCAAGAAAAAGATTATTCAAAAAGGTGTATTAGACAGGTTGAATACAAATGCAAAATACACTTGGTGTTGGCCTATCACATAAAATGCATTTGGGATACGCTAAAGTTTGTTTTACCATATCAAAATGTGAACCATGTAAAGGGGTTTGATGCTATTGCAAGGCAGGTAAATAGATAGAAAAAGCCTGAGTTAAACTAAATATATTTAAAATCTAACTTTTGTCAGTGCAAAGAAAGTTGGTGTTTTTCTCAGGTTCTCTCAGTTAAAATGATCTTTTGTTTGCTTTTCCTAGTAAATATCTTGTTTATATTTTTTTAAATAATAAAAACTATAACTGCCATTTAGGATTTGCTATAAGCTGTTCTGTGGTGAGGTTATTTGACTTTTTAACCAGAAATACACTGGACTAATTCACTGTGTCACCACAGGTTATAAAAATGGTGCACAAATGGACAAGCTATGAAACCTCCCACAAAAAGATCAATATTTGCAGAAGAAGGAAACTATTTTAGGTGTTGGAGCTGACCAGCATAGACAGGCTGAAATATGTGAGGGGAAGAGAAAATGGTGTAGAAGGAAAACTGCCCAGTATTGAGCTATAACCCCCCTCAAAAACAACAATAACAAAAAAATAAATAAATAGATAAAAACATGTTATTGTTTCTATGTACTGTGTTTGCAGGGTGGGGTGAATGGACTGACTGGGGTGAGTGTGATGACGAGGGTCTGCAGCATCGCAGCCGTCGCTGTGGGGAGGAACAGGAAGCTGAGGCCAACACCTGTCAGGGAAACCTTACTCAGTCCAGACCATGCCGGCCACATGAGGTGCCAGGTAAGCCGGTTAAATTTCTCAAAAAAAAAAGAAATTTCATTTTTTTTTATTATTATTTATTTACAACATAAGTATTTTCTTCTCCAATCTCTTTTTTCTTGTCTTCAGTGATTTTACCAGAACAGGAGAACCAGAGCTGTGGAGGTCAGTCTGTTCTTTAATAAGTTTTGGGATTTTGTTGTCGTTTTGATGTGAGGTGAAAAATAAATAACAATGTTTTGCTCAGGTCACATACTAAAAAAGGAGTTGTGTTGACATGAATTCAGATTAGATGTCTTGTAACGTCAGCTTTACTGTGTTTTTCTGATAATGAGGTTTCTTAGCTCAATGTGTAAGATCCTAGTCTATTCTACTCTGAGGGTCTCATATTCAAAAATTCCAAACAAGAGGCACTAAACTATATGTGCAATTGTTTTTTTTTTTTTTTTTTTTTTTTTTTTTTTTTAGAGTGTGCAATAAATAGATGTGTTGAAGGTGATCTACAAAGATTGCTGTGCAAATGTAAGGATGGGCGAACCAGTTTGGTTGCACCTATTACAATAAGCGGATTGCCACCTAAGAGTCATCATAAAATGAAGAAGAGGTTCAAAGCCATGTAGTTGAAAGAAGTAATTAAAAAAAAACCCAAAAGGAATAATTATAATACGAAATTATATTTATGGAACACATCTGTAACCTATGTCTAAGTGCTACCGATAAAAGTAAAACAAATTGATAGAAAATTACTCAATAAAAATAAAATATTGTAAAACAGGTGCAAACATATAAATCATAACTCTACTTTATACTTTGCTGAATTGTGGTGAAAAAAAAAGCTTTGCACCGATAAAGAGATGCACAATCTCTCTTTGCAGGCTCTTTTGGTAATCTACCTTTTAATGTAATAACATGCCAATTCATTGATTTTTTTTTTTTTCAGTTAATGTAAAAGATGTCTGCAGTCTCACCTCATTAATTTGTACCCATCTAAATAGACATTTTCCCCTGCTAATATTGCACTACAATTGTTAAATCTGACCGTCCAGCTATTCTTTACATGCACACAGAATCTCACAGAACGGCTCCTTTGTGGCAACAAAAAACAACTGATATTTTTGCATGTCAGTTTGCACCTGACTTTCACAAGTACTAAAAACTGCATATTGATGAAGGCAAACACACAGACAATGGTTTGCACATGCTGTACGTAGAGTAGATCTTCAAAGGTTTGCAGGTGTTTTAGATGTGCAAACCAATTGAAGATTATGCCCTTAGACTAGTGCTAGTATGTTTACCTAACGGTTGTCAAGGTTCTAAGAGAGCTGCTGGTTTTTTCCACCACTATTTACCTGATATACCTAATAAACAAGCTTCCGTGCCTTTATTTTTTTTAACAGTAGTGTCTTAAGCAGTGAATGGGCTTAGAAGCTGTAGTGGCTAGTTACATTAATTAACTGGTTTCAAGGACAGAGGCAGTTGGATTCCAGCTCCTCTTACCTCCTTTTAGAGGTACCTTTTTTTTTTTTGACTATGTGAGAAAATCTTGAGAGGCACCTGAATACAGTAACGTGAAGCAATCATCCCACCCACTAAAGAAGGTCAACATGTCCACTGTTGTCTTCAATGCCAGCAAAGGAATACCATATTATGTTATGCAATAACTTGATATTCTGAATCAAGAGCAACAGTTTGGTCAGATGGTGACATCATTGCAAAAATAAATTCTTACAAACAAAAGAAGTGCAAATGAAAGTTTAACCTGCACACATCTAAAGGACACTTCCCCCTAGCTCTTACAATTATTGGGACACACAACCCTTACACCTTAACGTGCAAAACTGAGTGCTTGGGCCCAAAACGAGTGCAAGTGATAGAAATTGGGCAGGGCCTTAGTTTCCAGATGTAAATTCTGGAGCTGAGGAGAAAAGCTAAAGAGATCCTAAGTAAGGTAGCAAGACTGGACAATCGAGAGAGATTGTGGATTGTGGCTTTGGAGTGGTCTAAGCTGAGAAAACACCATTAATATCCCTATGCCCAACCATCAGAGAACCCTGCATAAGATGTTCCTTGAGGAATAAAGCCACATTTCACTCACAATGGGCTACCATATCTTTTCCTTCTTCCTCGCTGTTTCCAGCGTTTACCTTGTTCCAGTTGGTGGCGGTGGGCTTAGCCAGCTTCTTTGCTGCAGCTCTCCTCTCAGGCCTGGCATACTCCTACTGCCACCACCTGAACCGACCATCGGCCGAGTCAGCCGTCATCCATCCCAGCACACCCAACCACCTGACGTACAACAAGCAGGGCAACGTTGCGCCAAAGAATGAGAAGTACATCCCAATGGAGTTTAAGGTGAGCCAGCTGCAGTTTTGGGAATCATCAGCTGGTTTTTGGGGTAAAAGTCAGAGACCCCTGTCTTCATGAACCTTCCAGGGTATAGGCCTACCCTGTTTCTTTGAGTTTCTCTTCCTTTTTGTTGAATCATAAAGTATAACTTTGACATGTGAGGCCTATAGTACTTATCCACTTCTTTCTGTGCTCTATGAGTCATTAAGGTAGATTGGTCCAAGTTGTGGATAATAGCTCTCACCGTGGTTCCCAATAGTTAAAAAGTCCTAAAATAGGAAAAGACATTCTTTTCTCTAAGCTATTGTTTGATTTTATTCTAAAGGAACATGATTTGTTGATTTTTCTGAAAACTTTCTGTCTACCTCATGGTGCCATACTCTTTCTACTCAAATGGTTTCTTAATTCTAGAGGACTGGGAGTAACGAGGAATAGATGTGACTGATCAAACTGAACCAAAATGTGTTTTTTTTTTTTTTTCAATCAAATGATTTAGTAATTTATCAAAAAGTGACTTTTTTTCTTTTTTTAAACTCATTTGAACAATTAATGTGTTGTGATAATCCCAATTAAAACATTTTATTGTTAACAAAAAAAATTTAAACACTCTCTTCTTGCTGCAGATGCTAAACAAGAACAATCTTCATGTGAACGATGAGACGTGCAACCACTTCTCCTCCCCGATGGCCTCCAGCAACATGTTTACCACCACCTACTACCCTCCCTGTGTGAGCAAGTACGACTTCCGTCCGGACTCCCCCTGCAGGTCCTACATGCACAGCTGAGAGGGGCTCACTCTGGGGTCAACAAACACAAACATTCCCTTTTTTTCTTTTCTGCGCCTCTGTGAACAGTTTCCTTATTGACATTAGAGGAGGAACAACCTGGAGGTTCAACATCAGACTGTTATTATATAAACTTTTGTTTGGGTTTTATTAAGTAGACATTTTTGATAAAGGTCCAGTTTTACCCTAAACCAGAAATGACCTATTTAAGGAAAAAAATCCAAATCTCACAGTGACACTTGTGCATTGATGCAGTAATGCATGCATAAGGGGCCCTGACCAAGTACTGAATGCATATATCGGACAGTACAGGGGCATATTTCTTAGCAGGCTAACATTTCTGCATGAAATGAGCTATAACTGTAGCTTCTATGTAATGCTCCACCTTCCTGAGAAACTAAATGTTAGCTTTTCACTAGCGGTAAGCCGCAATCATGAAAATGATCTGAAATTAACTCAAAAAAACATTGATTTTCGCTTTTTGGATGGAAATACTGTATCAAACGAATTTTCTGATGATATTCAAATCTACTTAAAATGTTCCCATTGTAATTTTTTATTTGTTAATTTCCTGGTCTCACAAAGTCAATTATAAACAAAGGGCTGGGTTTGGTCAGACTGACGAAGACATCACTCATAGAAGCTCACTGGAATCAAAATGAAATCGTAGAAGACTCAAAAAGGCAGATATGATTTCTTAAATACTCTCTGAAAGGTAAAACCAACACCTGCAGCAGCTGAGGTGAAAGCGACAGACAGGTTTTAACCAACAGAGCTGGACATCACCGGAGGATGATTGACCGCAATATAACAACAACCATCCACCTGTCACGAGGACATTTTTTACATTTTTGAGACCCTCACGAACTGATTTAACCTCAGCTGGGGTGCATTGAACAACACATGGAGACACTAAATGGATTTATTCCTTTAAGTGCAAAACTACGGCTGACTTGCTTTAATTTTTTACTTTGATCCAACAATGAAAAGTCAACTAAATAGAAAATGTTGTGATCTACTGTACGTTGCTCACATTGCAGAATATATAAAGGATCTTACATGCGTTCCGTAGAAAAACTAAAACACGGAAAGTGTTCTGTATGTTTCCCTTGAGAAGTTTCTTCTTGACATGCTTCTTTTAGCAATCAGCAAGTTTCTGGGACATTTTTGGATTAATATTTGAAGACATACTCGCTTTTAGGCATAGATCATAAATTTTCAATGGGGTTGAGGTTGGGGCCGTTTCAGAAATGGGATGTCAGCACAGTTTGACCATTTTAGCCCATTTACCAGAGTCAATTCATTACCAAACTCTCGGTTGACATTTCTACAAAATCAGTAAATCAATGGTGTAAGAATACTACAGACAGCATCAACAACCAAAGTAGTCGGTTTTGCTAATTTTCAAGAGATGCTTTGATATTTTTAAGCACTTTAAATACTGTAAATGTTTATTGTCACGTTTAATTTAAAGACCCCATACTGGTTTATTAAGTGGGGTCATGACCCCTAATTTTTTGCAATCAATATTCTAGAGGTTTTGGGACAACATTAAGCTGCTTAGGGTTGTTCCTAAATTGTTTTACCAATTTAGATGGAATAGATGGAAAAATGTTCCAACAGGATGGTGGTCTAAAAAAAAAAATCAAAAAAATCAAAACTGGCTTTAGAGTGAAAACGGCTTATATAGAACTTTTGGAATGGCTCAGACTCTTAACCCTATTGGATATTTTTGAGTCATGCTTTCAAAAATGGATCAATGCTAGGAAACCGACGTTCAAAATTACTTTACTAATACTCCTAAGGAGTGAGGCTATCCCACTATAACATTAGATGCTTGTAGATTACCATAATGGAGGGGATTTAGTTTCCAAAAGGTCTTTTTACCAAATATGAATAGAAAAATCTACACACACACACAACAAAAATAGATTTCCGTTTTTGGTTGTGTATTTCACTCTCATCTAAACCTGTAAATAAAAAAATAAAATAAAAAATAAGGACAAGTAACTCATAATAAGCCACAGAATATTATAACAATAATTGTATCTTTAAACATCTGAGGCCATCCTGAGAATAAATTAGGCAGCAATGCAGCCTTTGTTTCTTAAATTGCATAGAAACAAATCATCAATAAGTCATAAAAGAAAAAAAAATAACTAAAAGCAATCAAGCTGCTCTATACAATGTGTAAATACTTCATAATGTGCTGCATATTTTGAATTCTTTTATCATCAATTGTTTGTATATTGGACAACAGAGCGCTCTGGAAAAAGGTTTTTGCCCTATAAAAGTTGATTCTTTCTTTTCTTCATAATCATGTCTGTTCTTTTTACAAAGATGCATAAAAAACATTTTTAAATAAACATTGAATGCAATTTAAATGTATTTCCCCAGAGATAAAACAAGGGATCCAAAATGAGAAAGAAGTTGCTACATTTGTTTTGTCACAATGTCAAATTTAAATGTAGATTAAAAGATAATAGGACACAAATTGATATAAAGCTTACTGCTTAATTGCAGCAAAATCCTTTAAATTTGCTCCATAGTAGGTTGACAATATGCATCAGCAGGCATCAGTATCAGATTTCCCACTGTAGTCCACTAAAGATTCAAGAGATAAAATCTTTTTCTTTGCACTATAAGATGGCTGTAAAATTAAAACAGAATACAAAATATATAAAGAAATTTTGTGACATGGTTTCTGTAATAGGAAGAATTATGAAAATTGATCATAAAGTAAACTGGAGACATTCAAAGTTTACATTAAACATACAATAAACTGGAACATTTCTTTACTCTTGCCACTGCAACTTGTGCCAAATTATGATTGTTTGCTTTTTTTCTTAAAAAAAAAAAAGTAGTATATAGCAAAAAATAGCCTTTAACAGTTTGCTACAATTTTTGTTCAATTCTTGGTGATGTTCATAAAATCCCAACTTATAACAAACAATCTAAGACTAAACAAAACTTTGACTTATTTCCACTATAAAGAAGAAATCAAACTCTTTTTCAGTATCAAATTTTGTCTATCAGGGCTTCTGCACAATTAACTACAAGATAAACCTTTGCATAAATATGGTAGGCCTTGCAATAGTATTCAACCTACCAAAAGATCTGTCCTGAAGAAAACCTTTCCCACAGCATGATGCCACCACATCCATGTTGCAAAGTATACTTTTGTTTAAGCATGCAGACTAGTAGGTTCTTATTTTGTCTCATCTAACCAGACTAATGGTTTTGCAACATAGCCTGTCTAGAACCTTTTATGGCTTTTTTTAAACAATGAAAATTAAAATCTCTTGAATCCATTACTATTTGTCCTGTTGAGCCGTTTAATGTATAGCAACTGTGGAGCTCTAGACTCTAATTCTCTAATTGCCCAACCTGCCAGTTAAAGTGGAGAGCAATAATTTGATGGATGTAAGGCTCTAAGACTGTTTCATACTAATGCATGTCACACTTTAAAGGTTTGTACTTGCAAGGACAACATAGAAAACTATGTATTTTTCACTTTTACTTCACAAATGAACCCTACTTTCTATTTGTGTTCTATAAAAAAACTTTTTTTTTTTTAAATCCATTGCTGCTTGTGATTAAAACTTGTGAAATGTGAAAAATCATTTTGAAAGGCCATGGGCATTAAGCATGTATTTTTTAAAAGACTAAACTGTTTTATTTATTTTGCAAAGAGAGTAAAAGCATTCAGCTGGGAATCAGAAAACTCTAATTCGAATAGAGAACTGTTACACATGCTATGCTAATTGAACCCTAAAACACATTTCCTTATTCTATGAAACACTTGCTTGATGTGAATTTGAGAGAACACTGCAATGTTTTTGGATGCTGTAAACTTTTTGGTACTTTATATTTTTGTATATATACTGTGAAAAAACAAACAAACATCCAGTTGAATAAATGAATTTTGATGGTAGTATTTTTCCTTATTCCTGAGATCCAGAAAACTGTAAATTTCTCTTGGGTTTACTGAGATCACTTGTGGCATTGTTTTGTGATGGGCTACAGTAATTTAGGTGAAACACAAAGCAAAAGAAACAAGGAAAATAACCGTATTCTTTGAAGTATGGAGCGTACCTCAATATAAGCCGCACCCACTAAGTTTTTTGAAAAACTGGAAACGTACATATATACGCCGTGCCTGCTGCTAGCATGTTCTTGTGCTTCTTTCATTTCCAATTTTGACTTCACCCTCTGATGGTTAGGAAAAATCCACAGACAGGCTGCACCTCCTTATAAGCCGCATAGTTAAAAGTGTGGGAAAAATTTGCAGCTTTATGCTTATAGTCCAGGAAATACGGTAAGTCATAAGGTTCCCTCTGCAGAATCTTCTATATGTTAAAAAAATGCTTTTGATAGCCTCTATATCAAAAAAAGAATTTATTTCTTGAATAAGAGACATAATAATTGTGTTATTTTAAACACTGCATAACTGTAGCTCTGTTTTTAGACGTGGGAAGGTATAGGGGCCATTTTGTTTTGGCCATTTCCTGCTTTATGAAGAAAAGACCACATCTCATACTAACAATTGGCATGTTGTCTTTTCCCAGAAGAAATCCTCTGTGTCACTTCATATTTATTCTGCAGGAAAGCAGGGATTAGCAGATTACAGTACAGTAGATAAATCACATTTACCATTTTGAAGAGACTTTAATAAATCAGTCTTTGTAATGTCAGACCTTTACACTTATTATTTAAAGGTTCAGATATAAATAGTAATGTTTATTTCAGAGGAACTGTTAGTAATTATTGCATGATTTTTGACACTAAGTTTTTGCATTCAAGCTTCAGTTTTGAATAGCTTGATTTACTCCATGATAGTTCTTACTCAGGCAAGCCCTTCCATCTTTCAACACTCATCCGATTAAAATGCAAGGAATTATCAGAGCAGCAGACCCCAACTTGACGAGAAGAGACAGAAAACATCTTTAGGATGCAACTTGCAGATAAACAAAGTTTATTTAGCTAGTGTGCTTCCACCTTCAGCAATCAGCCAAAATTTTAACACAATTGTTTGCTGCCAAGTATAGAGGAAGCTGGAAGGGAAGAGTTTCAATTTTGGTTTGTCTTTACAGCATCTAATAGCAATTCAACTAGAATTTTATTTTTATTTTTTTAAAAGGAAAGCAGGTAAACAATTAGTGGAACCAGAAAACGTTTACAGGGGTGGATAGAAGGGAACAATGAGCAATGCCTTGTGTTTCAAAGCAAATAGGCTCCAAAACCAACAGGAAAATTAAGTAGCACAAAATTCACACTTTACAATTAAATCACCAGGGATAGACCAAACTGCAGATATGTACACATATATACCATCTAATTTAATCATTTGTTTCTGCCCAATGCACACACTTAAAGGGTTGAACCGTTATTCCTTGACTTGCAGAAGCACATAACTGTCATTACTGTCCCATAATACACTAAACTAGTTGCAAAATGCTATTAACTCTATTTCTCATCTTTAACTAATATATTAATGTGAACAATTACAGTATTTTTTTAAACTAGCAAGCAGAACATTAGGACGTTCCACCTGAGCGTATCACTACCGCCATCCTTCTGTTGTAGAGGGGTACTGCTTGTTAAATTGAATCCGCATGAAAACCAAAAAAGTCAGAAAAAAATCACTTGGTAGGGGTTTGGATTGCCAGTACAAACACATAGTGTTATTATAAAATTGTGATCCGATGCATTCATCAGAGCATATAGTCTCTGAGGCGAAAAAATATATCAACTATAACTAAGAGGCACATGAATCAACAGAAGATGGCACGAGCTGCTCATATGTGACCCATCTTCCTTCTTTTTTCTCTTTGGTAATGTCTTCTCTATTCATATTGCATGAAGGGGAAGAACACAGGTGGACATGTTTTCTTATGTTGAATCTGCGCTGCTTGTTATTGTAAGAGTGGGAAAAAAGTGCTGAAGTGATGAATAATAGAAGTGGCTCTGAAAGATGTACAGGAAGAGCAGATTCCTCTTGGAGCCTCTACCCAATACAAAGAACATGGAGTTGAAGTCTAAGCAATCTCCTATGATTATTTTAGCTTGTTATAAAAACTCCCCATGGATAATACTGCCTAGATTACTCCCAGCTTTTACCGTTCAGTCTTCTACTACCCTTCCTCTCCAAACAGTTTTGTTCTCACACCATTACACCAAACAGACGACTCTGTAGTGTTTACAGTTGAGAAGGCAGCAGCGTTTTGCTCTGTGACATTGTAAACTGATCACAAACACACCAAATAAACACACCAATTTACCCCATATTGTTAAATACAGACACATATTGAAGTATGAAGTCCACATATAAAAAAAAAAATAAGCGGTAGAAGGTAATTTTAATTATTATTTGCTTTTTAAGGTAGGAATTTCTCTAAACTCATTATATTGGTTGAAAACTAGTTTTGATAGATTATTATTTTTGCAAGCAACATAACTGGTTAGCGATGGAGCTGATCTGTTCAGAAAGACCAAAACAACTTAATCCTGCCAGTTTTAAAGTTGCACAATCCGCTGCACACATACACACATTTTAAAGATTAGTCTGATCAAAGCGAGTCTGCAGATATGTGGACGTAAGTCTGGGAGAGAATTGGCTCCTTTTCATTTGTTTGGCGCATGATATAAAGTAACACATGTAGCCTCTGGGACCCTGTACATCACATGCTTCACCTGACAACCCAAAAATAAAGTTTGCACTTAGCTTTGCTACCTTATCCAGTGGACTGGCATGTTTCCATCATTGAACTTTTCTAAATGGATTCATGCTACATTGAGTAACAGAAGGGTTTGAATAAGGTCTGTAGAGGTGGCTATAAACAGCCGAGTGAACAAACAGTTTGGAAGCTGCATGACGTCAAGTTTGTTCAGGTAAGTGCATGCACCAGGATACCTTACAGAAATAACAAATGGAGTGGAGAGTAATGGAAGAGTTTCTTTGCTTCACTTTAAGTTTTAAGTCTATTTTCAAACTGAATGTGAACAATCAAAATATGAGAGCAGCACACTGTCCCAATTTCCTCAAAATTCAAACCTAATTTAGAAAAATAATTGCCATCTCTTTCCAAATATTATAAATTGTAGCTCCAAAGCTAATTTTCATAGCTTCTATTCCTTCACCTTTCTTTGAGGTCAACAGTAAGAACTCTATCTTATGAAAAAACTCTCAGGAGTTGTGCACTGAAATATTAGAAAGGCATGAAATGTTCTTGTCCAGAAAGGACTTTTTCTCACCACCGTTGGTAAATAGCGACATTTTTTGCTTTTATGGAGTGGGTTAATGGTTTCATGGGCATAACTTACCTATATGAGGAAGACTGGGTGACATTGCTGAAGCCAGGTCTTTGGTTGGGATCTTGCCAGTGATTGCTGGAGATTGGCTCCTTTGATAAAAAGGTAACAGTACAGGATGTGAACTCTAGGAAGGCCCACCATCCTACAAAGAAGTTGAGATCAGGCAAGGCTAGTTTAGATTTGTAACATTATGACAAGGCTCTCGGGACTATTTGGAATGAATATCTCTCTGGCATACATCTATTGATGATTCCCAAGACTAATGATAAATTCACAAGATAGATGTAGCTTAAGCTTTGTCCAAAAGTAGTTAAAAAACTGATAACGACAATTTCCTCAACTAAGTAACTTATGTAACTAAAATACTACTAACACCTTGTAAACTCCTTCTACATTTACAGTCAGACACCCTCTAAGCTAAATGATTAAAACAGTACAGAACCTAAAAAAGGACAGATTGCAAAGGGTTTAAGTCATGGCTGAATTTTATTAGAAAATGTAGTACTTAACACAAGGGTTAATCGGTTCTTTTCCTTCAAACTAACTGCTCAAAAGACAAAATAGTTTTCTGTAAATGGACATTTTGAGTTTGTAGTATATTTCTGCTGCTTTGTTTTTTAGGGTAATACTTCCCTCTGGTGGACAAAGGAACAGACTGCAAAAAAGAAAATATACTTTAAGGGAAAATTGAAATTAATTCTACTGATATCTTATATCAAGAACAGGTATATCACTGTAGAATATGTTCAAATACACAATATTTTAGGTAATGGTTTTTCTGTTGATCTGTAACTTGCAAAAATGAATAACTTGAATTACACAAATCTTAAAGTAAGGAATTTTCTTTCTTTTTTTCCAACTCTATTTAAGGTAAGTTGTAAATGTGAGCTCAAAGCATGTGCATTATATAAGGAAAGCACCATTTGTGGTCAAATTATAACAAGAAACCCCTAAGTTAAATGACAATTAGAATAGTATATTTGCTTCAGTTTATGTGAACCAATTTCATAACGTCCATATCTCCCTATGAATGATTGTCTGACTCAAAGACATGTAGGGACCAGAAGATAGTGGAATATTCAAAACATTTAAATTTTTCATACATTAACATTTGCTTGACAACAAAAACACTGTGGCTAATTTTGCACATCAATATACTGACATTAAAGATAAGTACATAATTCATGCTCTTTTCCAAACTAGATTTTGTGTTATATGAGGTAAGAGAAAATGATTTGTCTTTGCAAGTAACATAGGAGTATTCAGTGAAATCATATATAACTATTTTAATAAAAACTTGTTAGATAATAAATTTATGTAGATATTAATACTTGTAAATATAATTATTTTGCAGAATGATTATTGATAAATGCAACTAATGACAAAAGAAAAGAACCTGAAAGAACTGTATCCACTATACCTTTTATCTAGGAAGATGTTTAAATATATGCATATATTTTCTAGCTAAGGCTGTAGGAAAGGATATTTTGTCTTTATTTATGAAATATGGATGTTGTGCTCATTAGTTTTCCTTTTGGAAAGGTGTAGATTAACCCTGAGGTTCTGGCACCGATCCACTTTTGGCCACCCCTCGGTGTACATCGGTTATTGCCTGGCCACCCTTGTAAAAATGTTCAGGCTACGCCCCTGAATATAACCTTGGGCAATTCCATTTCTACACTTTAACAGCTCAGATTAGATCTATGTAATTTAACAACTTCCTAAGGAGTACCTTATAAAATATATAATTAAAACAGGAGTGGAGGTATGCTATTATTTACTTTCAAAATGTATTTGGCTCATTATAAGCCACAGGGGTCCACCTTAGACTGTAATTAATATTGGTTATGCTCCCTAATATATGTATTAGGTAATTTCCTGTTGTTTCATGAACTTTATAGAGAAGGCTCATTTTAGAGAGAAGTTTTGGAGCATCTCAGTGTGCAGCTTCCCCCTCCTGTGTGGCTCCATTGGATTCGTCCACAGTGTCTGCTCTGCGCGCCTGTCTGCAGGCGGACAGTGGGGGAAACAGCTGCAGAAGAGCGCTCATGTTCTGCAGCGCAGAGTGAAGCTGGAGCACGAAGCCAGGAACCCACCTCCCCTGCGCTGGACTGGACCGGAGCAGCCTGCTCTCTGGACCGATGTCCTAGCCGAAATGTCCCGACACATATACATTCGGAACAAAATAGGAGAGGGCATCCAAGCTCCTATCTTTCAGGTTTGCTCAAGCTTTATTGCTCTTCTTTCCATTTATCTATTTTTAATAGGGCTGTAGACATTCAAAGCAGGGTTTACAGTCAATTTAAAAACTTTTTTAATAACTTCAATAATACATTCATCATGCATTGCTTAGGGACTAAAGAAAACAGAGATTACAGGATGATTTTTCTCAGTATTATAAGTTGCTAGACAAAATCCAAACATAGTAATGTATTTAAGTATCTATCTTTCTGCGCCCCTTTTTGCTGCTTTATTACAAAAAAATTATTTCTAAAAGTTAAATAATCTCTTAAAATTAAGTTGGTAGCTTTAATCTGCATCTGTTTTATTCAAACATGAGTTTTCTAAATTGAAAAGCTTTCATCATGCAGAAACATATTTAATATATTTTGTTTATGACAATTTCTTCTGATGCTGAGCTGTTTCAGGATAAACATATTAACTGGAAAAATATATGTAGCCTATTAATAAAACAGACAATGCTTATGAATTAACATATTGAACCAATCATGTGTTGATGTCATAACCGCTGAGGAAATTTGACAGCAAAAACCATCTAAAAATATTTTTTTGGGGAAAAATAAAATTAACATTTGCAAATCTAAAAGTTGCTTCATATAGGACACTGAGAACACAGACTCTTAAAAAAAAGAACCTAACTGTCCTAACTTTTAAAATTTCATATTTTTCATGTCATCATTTCATCAACTTTGACAAAGGCCTTAGTGAGATTTGAAGAAATCTGAATCAACAGCTTGATGATGATACTATCATGCTTCTTTTTTATAGCAAATATTTTTTATTAATTGTAGTGTAATCTGACCTCCATCCTACTCAGGGGTTATAAAACTTGACAGCAGGTTTTGGTGTTTTCTTTAATGAAAAACGGATTATTTTTGTGCAACCCTGGTGCCTTTTAGCATTGTTTTACACGTATTAAATCTCATATATTTGATACGATAAGTCTATCCAGTGAAACCCAAACCTTCTTTGCTTACCATTTTACCCCTAAATGTGTGTCAAGTTAGAAGATTTCTTCTGTCAAAATGAAGCCTAGATAACTAATTTTCTTCACATGTATTAATAGAAACATATTTCCAGACTTCATTCTTCACATCACTGGTGTGCTTTTGGGCACTTTGTTTTACTTGAGGGGCCAAAGAAAGATGTTGACCCAGATTAATGACCCAGTTTCATAAATTCAGGGAAGTAGGCTCAGACTTTTTAATGGTGACATTGTCATTAACTCTCAAGTATAAAGCAGAAATGGGACAATTCACAGGCAGATAATTAAGTTTCCCCCCCTGAGATTGACTCTGTTGGTATATTTAGATCATTTTGGAGAAAAAGACAGACATTCAAAGGTAAAGACATAAATAAATTTGATTCTATATGCAGTGAAGCTCTTCTGGGGGCATAGTGGACTTAGAAAACTGCAACTCCAGTGTATGAGTCTGTTTATTAGGGTCATCAGATATGGTGAGAAAATCTCTTGGGACTCAGGTTACAAGTTTGTTTTTCCATCCAGGTGAACCGAGGGACTTATTCCAGGAGAAGCCGGCTAAAGAGATCAGATGGAAGCACCACCTCCACAAGCTTCATCCTCAGACAGGTACTTAATCACAAGGGGGGGCCTCAGATTTCTCATAGTTTCCTTTCTTGAAAAGTATCATAGTAAACTGAAAACAAGGTTTAAATATGAGGAAAAATGGCAGTTCAATTAGTGTGTGTGGGTTGGAATGAAGTGTCTTACAAAACAGTATCTATTAAAAAAAAACAATATTTAAGAAGTGTTGCACTGATGCCATTTATTGGCCCCGATACCGATACCTGGCTGTGCAGTATTGGCCGATTTCGATACCATATCGATACCATCTGTTTGAAATTGATGTGTGTGTGTGTGTGTATATACGTATGAAGAACTGCATACTACTTGGAAAATAATATAATAATTGTAAAACAATTGCCTTCATGGCTTTGTCAAGCTGCTGCCTACCTTTGTGAAGCAGGAAGACCACTAATACAAAGTGAATCCAGTAGAACTTTTATTTTGCCTACCTGGAATGGGTGACAATAGTTGAATAAACATTTAGCTCTCAAAATGGCATTAGTGACCTATTTGTCGGTACTCGCCTATATCAATTACCACCATTTTAGTGCTGGATTGAGGCTCTGACCGATACTGGTATCGTATTGGTGCAACACTAAGTTTAGGGCTTACTTCCTCTCTGGCAAAGACATTTCAAGGTTCTACAGTGCCCCCGGGTTGTCAATTACTAGTCAATTTACTTAGAAAGGAGGTCATACACTCAATTTTACTTTAATTTTCATGCATCTAACATCCTGAGGTGAGATGATGTTTATTAGCAGCAACAGGGCATTCATACAGTTTGTTGTTTGATTGGATTATAGAACCTCGGGTCATTGGTACAATTTTTGTTAAGGAGTTGTGCAAATGGTTTTGAAGGTTCAAAAACAATGCAGAATTTTTTAAAGCCTTTTCTGCAGAACTTTCCAACCTTTTGGTCTTATGTTTTTGTTAAAATCGTAAGGTCAAACTACCGCTGCCTGTGCGTTCGCAAATGTAAGATTAAATAAACACATCTTTGGACACTGCGATGGATTGGCGACCTCTCCAGGATGTACCTCACCTCTCGCCCATTGACTGCTGGAGATAGGCACCAGCACCTCTCGCGACCCTGCTCGGGACAAGCGTTTCAGATAATGGATGGATGGGCATCTTTTGACATCTATTTAAGTCATCTGACAGATTTTTAATTTGATTTAGGTGCAGATTTTGAAAATGCCTCGATTAAACTGCAGTTATTCCGATTTTGTTACCAGTATTGGAAATGTCTCTGAAATACTGCCGAAAAATACTGGCATCGGAATCGATGGGTAATGCAGTACATGCACCGATCTGATAGCATGTAATTTAAAAAAGGAGTTAAAATTGGAATCTATTTACTAGTTAGTTCCATTAATTCTGAGACAGTTCTTTTTCATTGCTCTTAAAACATTTGGTTGTGCTGCTGCCTGCTGTTTTAGATGGGTGAAGAGATGATCACCTGACACCTATCAGAGACGGAGCTTGCTACTGCTTTTTTTTTTATACTGTTCTATTTAAAATATAAATGTTTTAAAATGTACTGTATTAATTGTTTCCATCCAAGGGTTTAACCTAAGCCAGGCCTTAGCACAATGATAATCATATCACAGTCATGCAGGCATATTATGACTATTTTTTCATTTATTTAGTGACACACTGTTATTAGTACCTAGTATCAGTCAATACTTACAACACAAAGATCAGAATCCCATTGGAAAGAAAAAATTGTATTGGAATATCTCTAGTAGGGCTGCAATTAATGATTATTCTGCAAATCAATTAATCTCTCAATTATTTTTTTAGATTAATGGGTTAATAATCGAATAGACAAAGGTTCCTCAAAGAAGGGTTTTCTAGGGAATTAAACCAGGTGAATCTAAAACTTTTCCACTGAAGGAGTTCAAGTTAGAGCACGTTGATGGACAAAAACATTTTTTTAATCTTAAATGCAAAGTGTTTCATGTTTTTTTTTAACAATCTTGGTATAATTACTGCTCTAAATGTGTTGCTCTGTCAGCTAAAAGCATGTTTTAGAGTCTCAATTCTACAGTAAATGATTAATCAATTACTAAATTAGTTGATTACTTAAATAATTAATTAATCACAGTTAATCCGATTAACATTTTCAGCCTTAACTCTAGATTAAAATACTCTTCTTAAGTCCAGGGACCTCATCAATTCTGGTCAAAATGCTAAGAAAAACAGCTTCTTCATAGCATCATTCTACTACAACCTTATCTGACCAGAAGTTTCACGTCTTCGAAAACACTTTCTTGCAAATGTTTTCCATTTCCCCTTAAAACAAATTTTTTCAAAATTCTCTCAGAAAAAAATCATTTTCTTTTTAGAGATTATGACAACAAATGATTTTCTTCATTTGATCTGAATAGTCGAAAAACATGAAACCTGAATTTTTGCTGGGGTGATCAGAGATTTGCAAATATTAACATTTTTTAATTGTATAAGTAAGAAAAAAAAGAAGCAAAAAACAACAACAACAAAATTATTTTGGAGCTAAATTAAAGTGAAAGTTTGTTTAAAAAAAAAAACGAAAAAAAAAAAAATATTTTACACGAAATTTTTTTTAGAAACTGTTGACAAGAAAAAAAAATGATTATTTTTCTAGGTATAGGCTATTTCTGTGGTTTTGACTCCTTAAAATGTTGAAATTCAAACTTTTCCCCCGTTCTGGTATTGAGCAGGGATGACAGGGGTGTGAAAGCACTACCAACTGCTCAACAGCTGTTGCTTTTAGAAAGTATGGGAACAGAAAATACCTTTGAAATATTGAAGCTAATTTATATTTTTGCAACTAGTAGTTAAAAATTCAATGCCTTACTGAACTAAAGCTACATTCACACCGCACGTGCTTCAGGCAGCAGAAGCAGCAGGTTTAAATGCAAAGTCTATGGTTGACACGCATCAAGGTGCATCAAAAGGTCCTGCAGCACATTTTGAGCTACAAGAGCAGCGCAGCTTGATCCATCTGAGCAGCTGAAGCAGCGCCTAATGAGCTTCTGAGGCGTTCAACACACTTCACAGGCAGCAGCTGCCGGAGTTGGAAATTTTATATTATTGCTGCTTGATGCTCCACATTAACCAATCAGAGAACCTGATCTGAGGCTGGCAGGGAGACCAGTCACAGCGCTGCTGATGCAGAGCACTATGATCCCTCCTATGAAACAGTCACGTTTTGGTTGTGGTTTAGAGGACTCAAATGCAAAGGCAGAGAGGCTGAGGTGAATTCTTATAGTTTTAATGATGAAAATAGTTAACAAAGGCAGGAATCAAGGAGCCAGGGAGAGACGAGGTGAGACGACAACAGCGATGACAGAACCAGCAACAACAAGGAACCAACAAGGAGTGACTGCAGAGGGAGAGTATATGTAGCTGACTGAGACAATGGCAGGGCTAACGAGCTGATAAGGAGCAGGTGTGAGAGGAGACAACGAGGGAGCCAAGGGGAAAGGAACACACGCAAAAGAGGCAACAGAGAAAAACAGAAAAACCTGAGAACTAACATAAATCTAGAAACTACAACAAAATAGGAATTAAACCAATAAAACTAGGAAACATGGAGCAAAGTAAAGTACAACATAACCAAAACCATGACAGAAACTGTTTATAAATGCCTAAATTAACTTAAAATGCCAGCAAAATATGTCCATTTTTATTGTTCTGATGCCTGTAGTTTGTTAACCTGGCAGTAACCAGATTGATATAGAACTGAATTGAGTTTTACGTTATCAATCTGGGATGGACAAAACAAATAGTCATAGCAGAGGGATTAAAATCAATAGAATTTTTCTAAAAACTAGAAGTGGGCAGGAATATCTCAGTAATGCAACACATAATTTTCCAATTTTACAAACAGAGAATACACGTACAAGTAGTGACCCAACAATCATTCTGCGGTTTGCTAAGTGAATATTCTGCAGGATGCTGAGACAAAAATTGACTTTTATCTCTAAAGCCGAACAGAAGAAACAATATTATTATAAGAGTCATAGAAAGACAAACGTTTTTCTCTCCTAAATATGTGAATTCCTTGATGTACCTGATCCATTCGATTCTTTAGGCTGGAAAAGGTCGGGTCACCCTATGTGGAATAGCAGCAAGACATTGATACACAATAAATGACTAAACAAACTAAATGATGGATAAAATGCTCTTATTCAAAGCCTGGATTTAGATCCAAAGGAATTTTTGTGGTTGGACCTTAAAATAAAATAATATTGCAAAGGAAAACGGGCAGAACTCCTCTATAGCAAGGCTCTTAATTTCTTGGTAGTTATTGATTGACTTTATTGATCTGATAGTAGAGAAATTTACTTTTTCATCGGCTGAAATAGTCAAACAAGAAGAATGTGGCAAAGGAAAGGATTATTGCACAGGGTGTTTACATGGGTATGTACTGTATATCGATGGATATAAATATAGTCATTGTACTGGGTGCCAAATGTAGAGAAGCAGGTTATTGCACAGGGTATCAAATAGTAATTACACATTATACATTGCACAAGTTATTGTCGTTTTTATCATTATAGGTATTGTGGAGGATGTTCTTTTTCTGGGTGGATCATCAAAATCAGTGGTCCTCCTAACTGTCAATCATTCTGGTGATATGTTCACGTAAGGCCGTCCTACGTGTTTGTCCCCATTTTTACTTAACGGTGGTGATTCTGACATAGTGGAAAAACTGCAAATCTTTTGGAAAGTAAGCTTGTATGAGGGATGCAAACAGCAACCTTTAAACAGAGCGTGCATGAGGAGAAATCTTGCATGCTCTTGCACGCCTTTAATAGTCGTTTCCTCTCGGGAGCGTGTACAGGGTTGTGAATGTGCTTTTTTTTTATGACTTGAACTTTATTTAGGTTTTAACAAAATAAAACATACAAAGTATACAATGTTGCACATTAAACCAATTGGGTATGCAAGCACTGAAAACATAGACAATATAAAACAAAACAAACCGTAAAAGAAGAACAAGAAAGATGCCAACAATACACTTATACAAGGTTACAGCGGACATTACTGATTAAGGTTGATCTGAGTTGGAAACGTCATTGACCCGTATAGGAAAAGTACGGGGCCCATTTGTCATTATAATCATCTACTCTATTTAACAGTCTGTATGATAATCTTTCAAATGCTGCCAGTTGTCCAAGTGAGGTGTACCACTGGGTGAAAGTAGGTGTTGATGGGGCCTTCCACTCCCTTATCAAAAGTTTTCTCCCCAGCATGATGGCTGTCTGTACCCACTGTGCAAGAGAAGAGGGCAAATAACTCAAAGCTGAGTGAATGTGCATTTTTTTAAGTGGAGAGGGCAGGTCTTNACTGGGTGCCAAATGTAGAGAAGCAGGTTATTGCACAGGGTATCAAATAGTAATTACACATTATACATTGCACAAGTTATTGTCGTTTTTATCATTATAGGTATTGTGGAGGATGTTCTTTTTCTGGGTGGATCATCAAAATCAGTGGTCCTCCTAACTGTCAATCATTCTGGTGATATGTTCACGTAAGGCCGTCCTACGTGTTTGTCCCCATTTTTACTTAACGGTGGTGATTCTGACATAGTGGAAAAACTGCAAATCTTTTGGAAAGTAAGCTTGTATGAGGGATGCAAACAGCAACCTTTAAACAGAGCGTGCATGAGGAGAAATCTTGCATGCTCTTGCACGCCTTTAATAGTCGTTTCCTCTCGGGAGCGTGTACAGGGTTGTGAATGTGCTTTTTTTTTATGACTTGAACTTTATTTAGGTTTTAACAAAATAAAACATACAAAGTATACCATGTTGCACATTAAACCAATTGGGTATGCAAGCACTGAAAACATAGACAATATAAAACAAAACAAATCGTAAAAGAAGAACAAGAAAGATGCCAACAATACACTTATACAAGGTTACAGCGGACATTACTGATTAAGGTTGATCTGAGCTGGAAACGTCATTGACCCGTATAGGAAAAGTACGGGGCCCATTTGTCATTATAATCATCTACTCTATTTAACAGTCTGTATGATAATCTTTCAAATGCTGCCAGTTGTCCAATTGAGGTGTACCACTGGGTGAAAGTAGGTGTTGATGGGGCCTTCCACTCCCTTATCAAAAGTTTTCTCCCCAGCATGATGGCTGTCTGTACCCACTGTGCAAGAGAAGAGGGCAAATAACTCAAAGCTGAGTGAATGTGCATTTTTTTAAGTGGAGAGGGCAGGTCTTGTCAAAAATTCGCAAAAATCCTCCACTATACTTTTAATACTTAATTTGGAGTTATTGGGGAACGACTAATTTTTAGTTTTGGGGAGCATTTACTGTTTCACACAAGGTTGGTTTGGATTATTTTTAATCAATTAATTATTTAAATTAGCATTTAAAAGCTGCTGTGTGTATGTCCTTTCGTAATCCTGATTAATCTTGATTGATTTTAATAGTTGAAACATTTTCAACACCGCTGTTAATAAACATTTTTTCTTCTTCTGGTCTAAAAATAGAAAGAAACAGGATGAAAGGTATAAGGAGACCAAGAGGATGCTATTTCACTGCTTTCAAGCGTCATCCCCCCTCCCCAAATCATTCTACCTTACTGCACTGAAGAAGAAAAAAAAAAGCGCTCATCCAGCCTGAGTGGACAACCATTCAGCCAATCAGCTCCTTGCCTCCTGATTCTGTCATCAGGCTTGGATATCGGGGAAGGATTCACAGCCCCTCTGCTGCTGCCTCTGCTGTTCTCTCTGCCTCTGTGTGTAGGTTTTGTACATACGGACGGCTGATAAAGATGAAATGCCAGGATTGGGCTGCCTCCAGGGACACCGTCTCCATCCTGTAACGTGAGGCAGCCAGCAGCACCGGGAGATCAGGGAGAAGCTGCATCCATCTGAAGAGGCGCCTCCAAAGGACCAGGCGTGATCCAACAGGAGGGGATATTTATATATATATATTTTTTATTATTCTCTGCTGTGGAGAGGAGGAATTGTCGTCATCCCCCCTTCACAACCATCCTTTTTTTTTCTCTCTGGTTCCCCCTCCTTTCTCCTCCGCCCCCACTTATATTTTCCCCCTCATTCTTCTAGAGGAGCTCGTTAGAAAACCAAACCTCCATGTATGACAATTTGTACCTGCATGGATTTGAAGACTCGGAGGCGGTGAGTGTAAATCTGCTTATATTGTCCCCCTGCTGTGTGCTTATTGGTAGCACACACACACATTCACAAGAGGCCTTTGATGGGTTAGCCAGTATAGTGTGGTCCTGGGCTACGCTTGGCTGGAAGGGGGTTGGGTGGGTGTGTAAAGGAGGGGAGGGGAATGCACATTAGGCAGATGGCTAAATGGTTTCTGCATATATCTGTATACATTGGTTGGATATATCAAACCGGGGGAAACCAACGGAGCCATAGAAGAATCATCTAGTCTTCTTTACACGCTTTCTGTCCAAGGTTCTCAGAGGAAAACCAATGGATGCAAATGACCCCTCGTCATTCCTCACCCCCCCAACGGGTCGCCACCGAAATGACAAATCATGTGTCACATTCCTGCACCCGTCACTTTTCCTGAAGAGTATTTCTCATCCAGATGCGCTGCTGCGCGGCGTTCTGGCTCTGACGGGGCTCTGAGAAACATGCATCGTGATGTCATTAAGTGGACTCTGATGCTGATGAGTCACATGCTGAAGCTACTCCATTGGATAATACCTCTGATGCTACAGTTATTTTCTCCTTTATGCATGTTTTGGATCAATCCAGGTTTTTGGAGAACATGCTGATTTCAAAATCTTAATTTGTCTCAAAAGAACAAATTAAGTTTGAAAGATGATCAATATTATCTGACAGGGGGGTTCCCGGTGTTTTGTTCACATTTTGTCAGTTTACAACCACAGAACAAATGTATATTTGCTTTCATCCCTCCTTACTCAAGTACCTCTTAATAAATCCCAGAAAACTACCTTTGTTGGTTCCCAACTTCCTGCATATGTGTGTTCTCTAAAGGCCAGAGAAGGTTGCCAGTGATTATTGGTGAACAAACAACACCATGAGGACCCAAGACAACAAATAAGTGATGATTAAATATGAGGAGAGGTTCCTTTGTGATCTTTTGGGAAGTCAATTTTAGTGGATTACCTCACAACTTCATAACCCATAAGAATTCTTGTTTGCATTTTGCCACAAGGGGAGATAGAAAACATGCAGAAGAAGGTGCTCTGACACTAATCTTTACCCATCATCCATCTCACTCTGTATCACCATCACTGCAGTAAACCATGATGGTGGTACCATCATCAGAAGAATGGAGCTGGTTAGATATTGAACTTCTCAGAGGCTTGAAATGAAGTTGAGTTGGAGTTTTAGCATCTATAAAGACCGTGACTCTTAACATACAAGCAGAGCTAATCAAAAAGAAAGCCAATGAAATGTTGAGGACTCCCCAACCTGGACTGTGCGCATGCTGTCAGCCGTACAGAGTACATACACATACTTCAGCCTTCATAGTCAAGCAAGCCTGTTTCTACATTTCTAATGACATATGGCTTAATTTCCCATAGGTCCATGGTATCATCAGACAAATTGCTGAGTAGCTTTACAAAAACAAAGTTAAATGAGCTCCTTTTGTTTATTTTTGTCCAGCTTTTTATTCCCATTACAATGTCACAAGTACATAGCGACAAAATTAACTCTCTGCATTTAACCCATCCTCTTGGGGAGCAGTGTGGGGTAAAGGGTCTTGCTCAGGGACCCAGAGTGTCAGTCCGTGGGAGTGGGGCTTGAACTCAGAACCTCTGGAATCTGAGCGCAATGCCCTAACCAATAGGCTGACACTTCCCTTGTGTCACTTCTTCCTTTGCACACCTGTCGGTGAGGTGAACAGTGTGGTTGAGACGCAATGGGTCCTTGCAACTGTCTGCTCTAGGCAGTGCGCTACTGCCAGAGCCTATATCCTGGAGGTTTGTCACCTCAGTGTCACATTTGCTACAATTTTGTGTGAATACTTGATCCTGGCGAGAAGTATTTTCCACACTAACAATGTAGTAAGACAAGAAGTACGCTGTCGTAATTTTTTTTCTCGCTTTGTCTGCGCCAAGTTCACCTTAGATCCAAGCGGACTGCGTTTAGAAAATGGCCTAGTCAAAGTCCAGAACCATATCTAAATCAAAATCTGTGACAAGACTTGAAAACTGATGTTCATAGATTATTTTCATCTAATATGGCAAAGTTAAGGTGGATTACAAAGAGGAGAGTGTATAAAGTATTGGTTTTACTTTTAAAGACTATCAGCTGTGATTGCATTGCCTAACAGGGCAGCGTGTAAAAGCAGCAAACTTTTCAGACTATTTAATAAATGCAACTATTGATTATATTGGTCTATCACATAAAATCATCATAAATAAGTATATATTCTTGGATTTAATGTGACAAAGCTTAAAAGGGTAAAAATACTTTCACAAGAATCTCCAGATTTCACTTCTCCTTTAACATTTATTTTAACGAAGAATAAATAGACAAGCTTGATATCTAACTATATAAGAGGCAGCCAAAACATTTGACTCCTTATTTCTTTTAGTAGCAGTTTTATGGAAATCTTGCACATGCCCAGAAACATCCTTAGACAGGGTGCTTACAATCCAAAGAAGCAGTGTGCTGAAGTCAGGCTTTCCTCTACTGCTTACTTGCCTTAAAAGAAAAAAAAAAACTGCTTAGCTGTGATGACTAACTTGATTGATCATCTTGGGACTAATGGTCCTGCTTAATTGAATCATCATTAGTAGCTGATTGTTTAGATTAAAATAGCGAAGGAAGCATTTCATCTAGTCTTGTACTGGCATTAAAACAACACAATAAAGTGATTCTGGGATGCAGAAGGAAGGGACTGCAAGCCTTGCATCCCTCAAAGCGTCGGTTTAAGATATTCTCCGACTGTGTAAGAGAGTAAAACAAAAACTTAAGAAGATGAATGTTGGGTTCAGCAAGATTCAATATCAAGCTATGCTAACCAGAGTTAAACGGTATTCAAAAGAAAAAAAGCTTGACCCTTTATGGAAATAAAATACTGGCTCCCCAGCCTTGACTCACATATAAACTAAAGTCGCATCTCATCTCAATAATATTTAGATATGACACTGGTTTACTCTTAGCAGCTATAACAGCCTTAACTGTTCTGGAAAGGTTGCTCAAAACGTTTCGGAGCTCATTTCTGTCAATTTTCATATTTCCCATAAATCCATTTGTAAGGTCACAATCTGATGTAAGAGGAGGCCTGGTGCTCAGCCTCTAATGTAAATGATGCCAAAAGATGTCCTTTCAGGTAGAAAACTGCCTATGTAATTACTTAGGTGATCTTTTAAATTTGTATATCAATCTGAAACATAATGAACAAAAGGAAAAAACACTAAAAACAGGAAAAAAAAAATACCCTTTACGAATAATAAAACCAGATAAAATGTATTAATCCAGCATTTAAAAGGTTTTGATGAGATTTGTAAAAAAAATTCAATGTAAATCACTTAAAAAAAAACTGTCTTTATAATTAATGTTCTAACCTCCAATTTAAACCGTGTGTTGAAGAGCTGGGAGTTCACCACCATCTAATGGAGGTCATGATCATACAAGCAGCTGATGTTCCTGCTAACTTGCTCCCTTCTATATTAAAATATTACCTAATTTTCATTAATGAAAACCACCCCTGCACTATGAACTTGGCACACTGCAAACCCTCCATTAATTATCTATTTTTTACCTTTATATCAAAAAGCTTCAATCCAGTGGACTTTGTTTCACAGTTTGAAGATGTTTGGCTTCCTATCCAGGAAGTTTTTTCAATTAAAAATGTCTGAAATAGAATTGAGTTTGAGGCTTTATAGAGTGGAACGAAATCAAAGCCTTGTTTTGGCTTGGAACACAGGCTTGGTCTGTAGTGCATTTGTATTTAGCTGGTTCATAGGTTTTGTTTGATATGAAGGCCTTCTTTAACATGCTATTCAACAAGTTTACCCTTTGTTGTTGATCTCAATTTTAAAGACTTTCAGTTATCTCAGACTTTAGGGGTTGTAACTGTAATGGTATACAGGTTATTTTTTATGCTTTAAAATTGATAAAACAAGAGAAAATCTCACTCATTGTATTTAATGTCTTTTTGCTTAAGTTTACTAACTCATGATGCCATTTCTGTCTGCAGGGCTCAGCTGATTCGTATACTAGCAGACCATCAGACTCAGATGTATCTCTGGAGGAGGAGCGCGAGGTGCAGGCTCAGGTCCAGAGCCAGAGCCCAAGCCAGAGCCAAGGGCCGGGACAAAGCCGTCAGGAGAGGGAGCAGCAGGCCTCCGTACAATTGGAGAGAGCCAAGGTTGTTACCCTGAGGGAATACTGGCTAAAACCAGAATATATGCTTCATCGTTTTATTATGATGGAACATTGTTTTGATACCATGATGCACTTAATTTCAAAATGGTTTAGTTCAGGTTCTGTAGCTTTAAAATCATAGGATGAGTTATATATTCACAATCTAATTACAAATTCTTGCAGCACTCAGTCAAATCCAGTTCCTAATTTGAAGCTAATTTGTAAGTGGAAAAGTATAATCACACCCACCAGAGAGCAGTGAGGGATTCCCTTTACAGCAATCCCTCATCCTGAGCAAACAACAGAGAAGAGAAAACCCTTCCATTGCACTGGATGATGCCTCCAGAAGAACCCAGCTTTGAAGACTGGGAGGACAGAAAGGAGACCCCGCAAAAAAACAAACAAAAACAAATAGAAAACACGCTGGTTGAAGAGTTTGTTTTGAAATGACAAAAGAAGGGCTGAGGTTACTTAGCTAATGGCTCCATGTAGGAAAGAGAAAGAGGCAGCCAAACAGGAAGTTCTTACACCAGGTGTAGTTTCCAGAACCCCTTCCCGAGGAAATTAGTTATTGGCAGCAAAAGCTCCTGGAAAGAAGTTTCTATGAGAATGTGCTCATATGAATGACTTTTTCCAAGGAAGAAACACAGTTAAACAGTGAAGTAGAAGGACAGGATACATTTTTTTTAAGGGAAAGTGAATAGGGGCACCCTAAATTGGAGGCAGCAATAGTGACAATGGTATAGCATGGGTCCTACAGCCCTTAAAAGTTGCTTAAAAATATAAAACTGAATAGATTTCAATTGACTGAATTTGTGTTTGTGTCTGTCAGAGTAAACCAGTTGCATTTGCTGTAAGGACCAATGTCAGCTACTGCGGCGCCTTGGATGAAGATGTTCCAGTACCAGCCACAGCTATCTCTTTCGACGCCAAGGACTTCCTCCACATAAAAGAGGCATGTCTGCGCATTTCTAGAGCATAAGTTCCCTGACTTTCTGTCATGCAAAATCCATTGAGTAGATATTTAAAGTGCTGCTTATGTTCTCTACGGTTTTCAGAAGTTCAACAATGACTGGTGGATCGGTCGCTTGGTAAAAGAGGGCTGTGAGATCGGTTTCATTCCCAGCCCTCTGAAGCTCGAGAACATCCGGCTCCAGCAGGAGCAAAAGAGAGGACGAGTCCAAGGGTAGGTAACAGATAAACATGTCTAACAATGCAGAAAAAGGTCACATTACTAGAAAGAGCTTCTTAGGTTAAGATGTTTGCATAAAATCTCATGTTACTTCAGCGTTTTATCCAACAGTTTCTTTTTTATTTGATGATTAGGAAAAAATTTAATAAATAACAAATCAAGGTGACAGACACATGCTACCTAGAAAAAAAAAATTATGAACTACAAGTCTGAAGACAAAAAACTGAAATCTTGTCATATAATTTCTTGAAATATAGGTAATGTAAAATAAATGTAAAATAAAACTCTTTACATTTAACAAATTCTCAATTGCATTCAAAAACATTTTGTATGGAATTTGTTTAAGTTAACTTTTAATTAGCAAATTTAATTTGAAGATCTGTAATTTTCAATTTTTTTTTTTTACCTGTATGGTTTTGGTTTGATTTCAAACAGGGCCAGTCAAAGATAATATGAGGCCCCAGAGCAGAATTTGATTTGGGGCCCTATACTAAGTTAAGTGTATCAAACAAAGAAATCACAACTAACGAAGAGGATTTTTGTTAATTTTTCCCCTTAAACATTTAATATGGTTAAAAAAAAATAATTAAAAACTAGCTTATCATCTAATTACATTTTCTTCAGAACCGTTCTGGTTGCTCGCGCTATCTGCTTTTTATAAAGCCTCTGATCAGATACACTTCCAGATGCAAATATACAAAAATTATTCAAAATTTTTTCCCTGAAAAAAATGGCCTATATCCATCGATAAGTTTTTCATTAAACTGAGATTCAACCTCAGTCTGTCTGTCACTCACAGCTCCGTGCTATGTCTGTTTCACTCATGCTTTATACAAATTAGCTCTTCTTAGTGTTTCTATCGCCGCTTTCCATTTCACTATGTGTATAACTGGTCCGTAATATTCTGTCATCCCTAATTAATGCAGTAACTCATTCTCACATCCATAACCCTTGCAGGGTGCCCCGCCCCTTCTTATGACGTCATTATATGGCAACTCAGACCGAACAAACTGTATTGCATCCGTTTCTTAAGAATCAGATCTCTTTTGAAGTCTCAACATTTCACTACCTATATTTGCTATTATTTTGCATTGGTGATCTAAAGTAGCCGAAAGTAGAAAACAGTTGTTGTCAGTCTTGAAAGAAAATACTGTGTTGCCTGGGGAGTGCTGGCTTAGTGGGTTAGTGGAGTGCGCTTGTGCTCTGAGAAGGTTGCAAGTACCCGGGTTCGAGCAGCCCACTGCTCCCCAAGGGGATGGGTTAAATGCAGAAGTTAATTTCTCCAGTGTGAGATTAATAAGTTCATTTATTTCTAAGCCAGACTAAGCTCTGCCATTTACCAAGCTTGTTTTTATTCTTTTTATTAAGATCTGATTGCAGGGAAAGACAAATGGAACATCCGAAAAAATTACTTTTATAGAGATTTTAGATAAAGAAAACAACAGTTATTCCAAGTTATAGAATGCAGGTTGTTGCCTAATATGGCTAACTGACTGAGCTAATCAAGGCTCTGCATGGTCTTGAAGTTACTTTGTTCATAAACATGTTTTTTTCAGTTTTGTTATTAATCAGGTAAAATGTAATCAGTCATTAGACACGCTAATGCTACAGATGCTCCCGACTCCATATACAGAGGCTGCGTGATGTTACAATCGTCTAGGCAACCACAATGTTTTACATCATGTGGCAACGTTCAGCCAATCATGTAGCGTAATGTCACTGGCATGCTCAGGGCCCGAGCAGATCTGGTACCTACACTTGTTTGGAGTATTGTAATTATATAAGAATAAGAACATGATACCAGGTTTTTCAAATCTTCAAATATCAACTATAGCATACATTTGTGAATCCTTTGTTCAGTATTTTGTAAAAAAAACATAGTGCTAGTGTGTTCAAACTGATATGCAGGGTAGATTCTTAAAAACACATAGTGTTTCAGTCAATTTTGATTTCATCCGACCAGAGGCGATTTCTTTCACTTTTGTATGACCCCAAGATCATTTTAGATTACTTACCATCGTATTATTCTAAAGCTACAACAGTGGCTTTTTTTTCTCACACTCTTCCATAACTTGGCTTATGGTTGTAAACCATTTTTTTTATCTAAAGTTTCTTAAACCAAATCAATCATTGCAGCTATTCCAGCCACACTACCTTTGATTATTAATGCCTCCCCTGATCTCTGAGCTATCTGGCCATAGCAGCTGTACCATTCCTTTTCCAGTTGATGAACTTAACAATATTCTGTAAGATTTTAAAAGCTGGATGATCTTTAGTTACTTAAACCTTTATGAAGGTGAAATGAATTTATTCATGGGTATCTGAGAAAAGGGGAATACAAATGTAAACCACACTTTTGAGATTCTTATGGGTAAAAACCCATTTATCATTTTCCGTCCAATCCACAACTATGCACTTGTTTGAGTTGGTCCATCTTATAAGTTGCTAAATAATCATGAAAGAAAAAAAAAGGTAATGAAGTATGAATAATTTTGCCAGCAATTTATTCTGCCACGTGTTATGTTTCTGTCACGTGTAATTCCTTGGACCGAAATCTGGTCACTTCATTAATTTTAAGTTTGTGGATTGTTGTTTCCTATTCAGATGAAAACCTCTGAGGTTTATAATATATAGTCATAGAATGCAAACTTATTATCTTTCCTGGAGCCATAGAAAAAAGATGATTTTAAAACTACATCACTCTAATGATCTGGGCCTTTTTTAGGCCTCCATCCTCTCAAACACTCATAATGTTCCCAGTTTACATTAGCATTTGAGCTGCAGATACTTGTACTACCATAATGCTACCCTAGCACCTGGGGCTGCAACTATTAGACTGATTTAACTATTTTGGGCGAACATCCTTTCCATTGTCTTTACTCACCTACTTTTATGAGTAATTATTCAGCATACAATTGATATTTACAAGTATTAATATCTACATAAATTGATCATTTAATAAGTTTTTATTAAAATAGTTATTTATCTATGATTTCACTGAAGACTCCTAGATGACTTGCAGAGACACATTATTTTCTCTTTAACCCATATAACACCAAATCTTTTTCTGAAAAGAGCATGAATGCTGTATTTATCATTTTTAATGATAGTATATTGATATGCATTATTAATCTCAGTGTTTTTGTTGTCAAGTAATTGATAATAAATATATGAAAAATTTAAATGTTTTGCCACCATCTGTATTAGAGGGAAATAAATGGTAGCGGGGGCAACAGGGGTGGTCAACGGCTAAGGGTGACCATGGCCACCCCTGGCCCCCCATCTAGCTCCGCCCCTGTCCTTCACCTTAGTAGGTTGTAGCCACATGTAGTTCCTGATTGGTTTTCTGACACAAATATAAACAAAAGTTTATATTTTTCAGTTCAGATTTCGCATTACTCTCGCTCAGCAGCATTTGCAAAAAAAATGGTTTTGTTTCATTAGACTCGAGACCTTAGCATCGCTCCACCTCTTTGCATTCAAGAGCTGCCCTCTACATAGGGATGTAATTCATTTGCTCCAGCCGCGAAATTCGCATTTGGTGTGAACACACCTGAAGAGAGCAGCAGAAATGACAGCTTATCCTCATGTTACTCTTTAACCCAATGCCATTATCTCTTCTGAACTAACATGTCATCAGTTGGACTTTTAACTAATGCATGCATATTAGTAAAAGCTGTCATATTATTGCTGCATTCTGTTTATATTGTCTTAAAGTTTCTCCCGTCTTGTCTTAAAGTCAGAAAAAGCGGCATACACTTGATCTTTGCTTTTATTTTTTTGCCTATAAACAAGGTTGAGACAAGGTTGAGGTTGAAACACTGCAAAGTAGTATTTATCTGGCCGGCTAAATGGTTAAAAAAAAAAGGATAGAGAACTTCTGAATAAATCCATTGTTGATGCAAATAGCCGCCATCTTGAACCTGGAAGTCAGCATGACTGCTTTGAACGGAAGCCGAGAGCGGTTGCACTCAACTATCTGGTTATCACGGTTAAACTGTTAATTGTTTTCTCAGGATAACAAGATAATTATCTTATTATCACAAAAAAAATTATTGATTTCTTGAGATAACCTGTATGACTAATGAATGAGGCTGGCCAAAAGCCCTGGATTCCCAGTCCATCCATGCCTGCGGGGCCTGTAGTTGCGCAGTCAGTTCTTTAGTTTCCTTTTTCTTTTCACTCATTGTCAAGATGATTTGATTGCATGGAATACAGTAGAAACAAATCTGATTGTTTTTTAATGAAAATCTTTAATCTGGACTCATTTTGGGGGTTAATGCATCTTATATCTTTTACAGGCGTAACACCGGGGCTGTTCAGAAAACACCCGGCACTAAGGCGGGGAAGGCATGGGTCTAATTGCTTAGGAATCATAAGTGGAAGCAAATCATCAAACCAACAACGTTGTCTCGTTACCTAAAAGTTCAACTAAGGATTATTTACAGAATTACTCACAGGCTGTCATGACTTATACTTATAAATCCTCTCCCGCTGTTCTGGTATTGAAGGATGGAATCAGTTTTAAGACACACCAATCATCTTGTTATCACAAGAAAATGTCTTTCATTTTCTTTAAATAATGAGAAAATTAATTTGTTTTCTCGAGAAAACCACCGTGAAAAAGTGTCGGAGGGACACGACCGCTCTCGGCTTCCGTAGTTTTGCCCTGACTTTCCTACTCATAATTATGCTTTTTTAGCTGAAATTTACTTCTCAAAGTTTTGAAATTCAAACGCAGCACAACTAACTTTAACATGATTAAACATTTACTGTTGAGCTAATGGTAGTAGCTGAGTTGCCGTTAAAATGCAGTTATCTGATAGCTGACATGCACTATTTTACACTTCCTTTGCAATATATTTAAGACGTGTACATCATTTATTTAAATGCATTTTCATGGCAAACATTAATGTATTAAAAAGCTATAATCGGCTAAATCAGAATAGGATTTCTGGGGTAAAAAAATAATGGAATACTGTTTTAAATGTAGTTTGAGGCTAAAAAAAATCAAATACATTTTTTAGTTATTTTTTAACATTAATGCTGCCATGTTTTTCTGTCTTTTTTTTTATCCCTTCTTGTCTTTTTCAGTAAGTCTGGAGGAAACTCCTCTTCCAGTGTGGAGGATGAGGTCTCAGCCTCTATCCGACCACTCATATCCTCAGCAGGTGAGAAAATCGGACGGGGGGGAGAGGACCAATTATAACCCGTCTGCAAGCTCACAGCCAAACATCCTGAAAATCAAAAATCATAGATAGTATAAGAATCTAAAGCCTTCCCATGTCTCCACATAGAGCATAAGGTTACTTCATAGAGTCGCTGGTACATTTTCCCATGATCCTCCTCTTCCTCCAGTTGAGGACTGCAGGCGCTCTGAGACTGGGGCTAACCAACGACAAGACTATGACCCCCCCCTCTGAACTGCACTTTGTGAATATAACTTTAGGACTATAGATATACCTTTTCATTTGTTTTGTAGATATTATTAATAGGTTTCATTTGTTATGAATCGTAACAAATATATGGTTATATAAAGTATGTTTAAGTATTTATTAAATATTGCAGCTACTGATGGCCTTTCTCTTTGTCTTCTCTCCCTTCCTACAGGAAAGCAGAAACAGAAAGTGGTAAGTTAGCGGCTGTATTTCACCCATTCCCCCTTCCTCAGCTTTTGCTGATTCCATAGTAACGTGACAGGCTCATACTGTACATTACTTCAGTTTTACCAAATCAAATCAACACTTGCAGCTTCTATTACTCATAAGGAAATACTCCTTTAACAGGAATGCCCTCACCTTTGTAGGTTCACTGTAAATTTTTGCTATACTACAATACTAAGAATCAAAATATAGAAATGTGATATGGATATAAACTTATCCAATCAAAATTTAACTAACATTTAAAACTAACAATCTGCACATTTTGGACAATTAAACCCCGGATATGATAGAGAATGAGATTATTTGTTGACTTTTAAATAAGTTGCAAAATTATCTAACAGATGAATCCTTGGTGATGTTAAAATAGTATAAAAGTTGAAAAGTTTGAGTACAATGAGTGAAAATATCATACACCGTATGCCCGCCCTATCCCAAATACACTTCATCTAAAGCGACCAACAGATTCCAACATTTTCCTTCAGGGTTTCCAACCAAAGAGCAGATTTCTTGGGTCCATTATTTATAAAATATCATGCCAGTTCTAAAGCAACAAAAGCGACAACAGACTATCAAACTACCACTGCCATGTTTGATTGTAGGTATGATGGAGAATCAGTTAATTTAGGAATCAACACAAATAGTTATTATATTATCAGATAGAAGATATATGATGTGTAGCGTTTCCCCATAAAAATGTCCTCAGTAGAAAATCAACTCAGATCATCTTTCTCCCAAATATTTGTTTATCTGAAACTGATAAAGAGGTAAATACATCTTTAAAGCACTGTATCTGTAATTCTAATAATATATTTCCTATTAAGGTAAACTTCTGTAGGTTTTTTGACTTCCCCTATGATATTGTTAAGTAGCGTGCAGCAAATAAATCAACAATCTGCAAGTTATTACAGGTTTATATGTTCAGGCATTAAAAAAGTTTTGATTTGAGTAAATTTAAAACCATCTATAATTGTATCATATTTAAGCTATTTTTTAATGCGGATAACTTGTCATTTGCTCCATGCTCCAACATTGCCATATATATCGCATTTTACATAGAGCATTCCTTTGGCTTCAGCTCATTGTAACCATCTGCTGTGTGCATTTATGTGGTTATTCTGAGCTGTTTTCTGCATTTGTGACAAATCCTCTCCTGCCACTCTATTAACAGACGGAGCACGTCCCTCCATATGATGTGGTACCCTCTATGAGGCCTGTGGTGCTTGTGGGACCTTCACTCAAGGGTTACGAGGTAAGCTGGGTGTCCTTATGGACAAATCTAAAATTAGAATCATGCAGTTTGAAGCTCCTCACTTTTACCAACACATTAAAGCAAAGAATCAGTGCAGAGATGGACATAAGGTCTTGCAGGTTTTGCAACGAGTCCCTAAAAATAGCTCGCTGTTGGCAAAGTAAGTTATGAGTGTTTCATTGACCATGTGATGCACTGATTGCAGTCTAAGATGAGAACAGGAGGTCAGTTATAAATATGTTGAGTAAGTGGACTGATTTGGTGCTAGGAGGAGCTGTATTGGTACTGTTACAATATATCACTGAGCCACAGATAAAAAGGCATGAACAGTTCATCTGCATTGGCCTTTTCTGCACAGATGAGGAGGTTTATCTCAACAACTGTAGCAAGATTCAATTTTGAATATCTTATAACAAGCCTTGCAAAAACAATATAACTATGTTTGTCCCCATTGAAAGAACAAACTTTAATGTATATTATTTAGATATGATTTTATAATTTTCTATACATAAAATCAGAAAAGCTTCTTATGCATTGATACTTAGCTCCCTTCAATCTCAAATCTTGTGCATCCGACTGTCTTGGGATTAACAATTTTTTTTATGTTGCAGGTAACAGACATGATGCAGAAAGCCTTATTTGACTTCCTGAAGCACAGATTTGATGGCAGGTGAGAAGAAAAAAGATGAATTTGCATGTTCCCACCAGTCTTTCAATATAAACATTAAATAAATAAAAGTTAAATGACTTTGGACATAAAGAGTCTAAAACGTTTTTCATAACCGCAAACTGGATATATGATCTCAATACCTTCAAAAGAAAAATACTGCAATTCCCAAATACACCAAAGTTAATATGTTAGCAAGAGGTGACAGGCTGATTCTGTTTGGACCAATAGTCTAGAAAGTAACATTTTTAAAATGATATTTATGTAATAATTCATTTACACAACATATTGAATCCCTGTCATTACAGTATGAAGGCCAGTATGAATTATAGTATGTAAGCCAACTTGGATGCAATATTAGGAGAATATAATGTATTTACCCAGCATGGATAAAAATAATGTATATTTGTTGCTGGTTTGATGTTTAACAAAAATGGTAAGGACATTAGAATTAAATAAAAGACTAACTGACCATTTATTATTTCTATGTGTTGCAGATTCATCTGTTTCATGCGAAGCTCATTTAATTTGTTCAATAAGAAATCACAATTCTTCACTTTGAAGTCCTCTTTTGCAGTAAAATCTAAACAAAGGGTGTTGAAAAAGCTCCCCCCTGGGCAGTAAAAATGTTAGATTTCTGTCAGTTAAAACCTTCATGCTACATATTAAGATATGAAGAGGGATCTGACTTGTCATGTTTGAAATATCTTTATGTAGAATAACAATAACAAGGGTCACCGCAGATATCTCATTGGCCAAGAGGTCTGTTCTTAACAACCCCAGTAAGCGAGCCATTATAGAAAGATCCAACACTCGTTCCAGTTTAGGTAAGATTTTCACGGGCGATTATAAGTCAAAACATCTTGTAAACACATTAAAACTCAAATGCGGTTTATATTAAGCTGCCAAACTAAAGAGTATTTGAAACTAATTGGAAATCTTGGTCCACAGCTGAGGTGCAAAGTGAGATTGAAAGGATCTTTGAGTTGGCGCGCTCCCTTCAGCTGGTTGTGCTGGACGCTGACACCATCAACCACCCAGCCCAGCTCCTCAAAACCTCACTGGCGCCCATCATCGTCCATGTCAAAGTCTCCTCGCCAAAGGTAAAAATGGAGTAGAAAATATGGGGGCCTCAAACTTAAAGCTAGAGGGTTAGACTGACTACATTAGTATGAAGTGCTGGATTTAGAAGCCAAGCACTTTTAGATTTTTTGCAAGTTTTGGTAATCATAACATTGTCGTTTTTGAATAAACGTCCTCATTTTATCCACAGAAGGATTATGCTGAATCTATACTACAACAAATAAGGTAGCTGCAGTATTCATGATGAGGAATACTGTGGATTTTGGTAAAACTGGAGTTTTTTAAATTGCTTTTGTTTTAAGTTTTACAACTGTTTTTAACTTAATCACATCTTTTTAAACAGTAGACTATAAGGATATGCATTTCATGGGTGCAGATTGCTAAGAAAGTGACATGCATCTAACTACCAATATTAAATGTATACGACATCTGCCTTGAGCTCTTGAAATTGTCAGGGGTTTTATCTGGCACCAACAGGTTGAATTTCTTAGAACAGAAAGGAGACATTAGAAAAACAACAATGGTACTATCTACAAAAGACAATCTACACACCCATTTGCTGATGCCTTCCCAAATAAAGGGTACATAAAAACGTAAGATTTAGGTAAAAAGTCTTAAATAGTGCAGACAATAGCTCAAAAACACTGAGTTGCAGTGCTTTCTTTGTGATAAAGGCCACAGAGTAAATGACAGCAAAAGCAAGTTTAGCAAAACATTGTTAGCCCCGAATCTTTTATTTAGGACCGTTGTCTATGAAGAACAAAAAACACACACCGAGAAGACACAGCGTGATAGTTTGTGCAAAGATAATCAGGAATTTCAACTGAATGGAAGTCAGCTTTGTCAATTCTTGCATCCAGAAAGAGATACAGCCCACCACAGAAGCCTGCAGATGTCAAAGGAAAGACAAGGTGCCTACAGAGTTACTGACGGTAAAGACCATCAAGGTTTCCAGGCAGGAAAGAGACACTGTTAAGCAAAATGTGTTGCAGAGCCAGGAGGAATGTTCTTAGTATCAGCCGACCATTTTTATTTTGAACAAAACTAAGCTAAATCTCTAGAAAACTTCATTTGTTTCTTTTCTCATCATGAGCTATAGCCTACATCGTTCTTGAAGGTAACTCCAACTGAATGTGTTTTAATGTTTGTGTTCAAGGACCTCCTTCATTTTTTCCATACTCCAGGTTCTTCAGAGGTTAGTCAAGTCCAGAGGGAAGTCTCAGAGCAAACACCTCAATGTCCAGCTTGTGGCAGCAGAAAAACTGTCTCAGTGTCCACCGGTAAGCACTCTCTTTGGGTTTAAAAGGCCATTGTTTAACATTTCTGAATCAAGTAATAGGGAAAAAGAAACCATGCAATTGTAGACGCAAGTATAAACTCTGACATCGTCTTTAATAACAACTTAAGTTAATCTGAGCCTAAATGGTCTCCATATTTCTGTCTAATGCCTCCTGCAACTAACAGGAAATGTTTGACATCATCCTGGATGAAAACCAGTTGGAGGATGCCTGTGAACATCTTGCTGAATACCTGGAGGCCTACTGGAAAGCAACTCATACCTCGATGGCAACACCTCTAAACCCTCTGATGGGACGAAACCTTGGATCCACTACACTCACTCCTTACTCCACCAGCATCTCTGGTCTGCAGGTATGTCCAATGGCGTATTCGACATAAGACCACTTTTGCCTTATCCTTTTTTCTTAAGAGAAGTGAATATGCTTATATTTAAGCATATTTATATTTTAGTTAAGCGCCTCTTGCCCTCATGTTATCCACGTTGGTTTAGCAGTACCGTCTATTTGTAGTGGCTTATCAGTGTCCTCGGTACGTTCTTGTGATTACCAGAGCCAAAGAATGCGACAGAGCAACCACACAGGAGACCACTCTACAGCCAACGAAAGGCGCAACCTGATGACATCAGACGAAAACTACCACAATGAGCGAGCGCATAAGGGACGCAACCGCATGTCTTCTGGCTCGCAGCACAGTCGAGAGCAGCAGGACCCCTACCAAGATTACCAGGACCCCTATCAGGACGCCTACAAGCCCCATCGCAATCGAAGTTCACCGGGCAGCTACAGCCACGATTCCAGGCACCGGCTCTGAGCCCACTTCTGCCATCGCCAGAACTCCTCAGACCCAGGTTTCAATGAAAATAAACCCTGCAAAAGAGCAAAGATGGTCCCCAAATTGTACCCCCTTTTTTTCTCTCTTTGGTCTGACTGGCAAGTTTTCTTTTTCAAAGTTGAGTAGGATACTGATCAGGTATTTGTTTTTAATCAAACTGTCAATCAAAAGCATGAAGAAGTCAGAAGATTCTGAATGCCAAAAATAATTCCCTCTGAAATTCCTTTTATTTATCCTTTGGGGATCTTCTTGGATTGCACTAACACATGCTCTGCAGATGTGCAGCATGGATTCTGCTTGTTGCGTCTTTCAACGAGATGGTTTTGGATACTGAACCGGTGGTGATGTAAAGGCACCGGTGTGCCTGGAGTAACACCAAGTAAGAGGAACATTTACTGCACAAAGACTGCTAAAAGGCTGCTGCCCCTATCCCGGGCTGTGTATAAATCCTCTCACCATTTAGCTTATTGCATGCTGATTAGTATGTCAACCTCCGCATCCACTTAGCTAACATTTTGTACCTAGCATTCTGGTTAAGGTTTAGGTCCAATTTTCTAAATTAACTGATTCTGGATCTGTTATTGGTGAGGATTGTGGTCCGGTGTGCAGATAGCTTTGAAAACTGGTGCTTCACATACCCCATCCCCATATCCCTTAACATGTTTTTGCTATTTGCAAATCACTTTAAGCAAGGCCAGCTTTTCTGTAGCATAGCTTTAGCATCTTATTAGGGAGTAGCCCTCGTGGTCACAGGCGAAACAGATGCTGATGGTGCTGGGATCAGGTCAGAGCTACACCTTAGAGCCTCTGCTCTGAACAGGTGGCACAACGAAGGCACTATCTGTATGTGTGTGTATATATAGGATAGTTAGCTACAATAGTAAGATGCAACCCGAGATGTTTTTTGTGTTTATATAACGGGGAGATCGTCTGAAGAAAGTCAGGATGTCTTTTTGGTTCTTATTTCCCCTAAACTTCAGTGAAATTACAGTATCGTCAGCATATGTAGAGAATTTGTGTCTATTCTTTTTACATAGGAATACACCCATCAGTTTATGCCGATACATTTATCTTTAAATGGGGTTGAAACAAACAGAACAATCATGTCATAATAATTTAATGTGTAGCTACCATGATACCCTGATGGCAAAGCATGATCCCTATGGATGTAGAATAGGAACCCCAATGCACTTAACCAATTACTTTTATGAAAGTAAGGAGCTTCCTCATCTCAAACCCAAAATGTAGTACAGGTGAATACTTCCCAGTACGGATGAGATTTGCATCTCATCTAAGAGGAAAAAAAAAGGTATATGCAAAGAAAAGATTTTGCATGATCTAAATTGAAGAAACCAGAATCATACATTTCTGCTTATTTTGTCCAATTAGTTATTCATCAAGGTATGCGATACACTAAAACTTACTAAACATCCAGATGGTGCTTTGTATAAATACAGAGAGCTAACTTTGTTCATGATTCTGTTTGATTTGCTGTTGTGCTGATTTTTTATACATACCATATGCTTCTAAGATATCATACACAAAAAAATTGATTATCCAAAAGACTGCTTGAAGAGATTTATCCATTTTTATGACGATGTGTCTAATTTGCTGCAGAAGGCTTTTTATTTTTTCCTATTTTGTTCTTAACGGGACATATAGAGTGGGATAAAAAGCTATTGCTCCTATTAGGGAATTTTATTTCTGCTATGTCAGAAAAAAAAAAAAAAAAAAAGAAATTTATTGATGGAATAGCTGGCCAATGACAGCAGCAAAATATTAAAGTCACACTTCCTCTTTTAATTATCTGTAACATTTAGGGAAAAAGTTTTGCATTTCAAGCTCAGAAGGTTGCCTAAACTGTACCACAGTTGGTTGAGTTGTGGTGTTGCATGCATTACGGTTGCAGTAAAGATGCCTGGAAAATAAAAGATTAGTAAACATTGTTACTAATTACATTTGGAAACAAGTCACATTTATATTCCTTGAGAGCGTGGTAAGGTGGTACGCCAAAGTTTAAATCAAAATGTGAATCAGACACACTAAACAGGCTTTATCTGAGAAGCTTTTGTACCTTTCTTCATACTATACATGTTTGCATGCAGCTGGTTTAAAATTGTATCAGTCTGGGCTTCAATGATGAAAAGTCTATACTTTTAGAGGACATGTTACAGATGTCAGGCATGCAGCTGTGCAAAAGTGGAATGCAACTCTTAGTAATGCATCTGAGATCTAGATCATTTATTTCAATTCAAGGTTTATTAGAAACATTGATCCCCAGTGCAAACCAGCCCGAGCAATAAAAGAATGAATATCCCAAAAATATTTTTAGCCCAAAGGTAGCAAACCCTGGACTATCCCGTTATATTCTTTACGTAGCCTCAAGATGGCAGTAGCATGCTATTGGTAGGTGAGCTGGAGGAGCAGCGCCATGAAATGTATGTTAGCACATGTAGGTTAAGTGTTAACTGTCTTACCTGCAGCCAGTAAATCTCTTGGCATCTTCAGTTAAAATAAATTCAGATTAGCTGGACGGCTAAGAATCCGAGACATTGACTGCTACCATCTTAAAAACAGCTTATTCTCCAATTTATGCAATCGCTTCTTTATAAACATTTCAACCTTTGTGACATTTGAATGTTGGTTATTTAAACAAAAGTTGATGATGATTCCAGATATAATGTGAGTAGAATGATGTTCCTGTATGAAACATATACTAGGATGGAACATGTAGAGGACTGATCGGCAGTTTTTGAGCAGATTTTATAAGTTTCTCCATATTTCCAGGTATGCCAGCATATTAAAAATATGCCACATTACTCTAGATATGAAGAAAGAATGGGGGTTTGAGTACATTTTTAAAATAGCATGTATGTATTAGGATCAGAGGTGTGGAGTTCACTGTGATTTTCTGGCTCATGAGGAGCTTCATAACTTTTTCTATGTCTGTTTTATTTTAATTGTATTCATCATAATAAAAGATCAAATGACCATCTGGGAATTGCATTGCAAGGCTCTCTGGATGCCCCCAGTTGGTCAAACTAGTTTAAGTCAAGTTAATCAGACTCCAAGAAATGTGAAACATCTGCCTGGCATAATGAGGAAGTATGTTATCTTATTATAAAGTCATTGTGATATTTGAGTAGCAGTTGTCTGGATTCTGTTGCAGTGGCAGCTCAGAGCGTTGCTTCTAATGTAGCATTTTGCATCGTGTCTAGAACTCTGTCTGTGAGTTTGTTTAAATGTGAAATGCACAGACGCACAACTTAACACAAAAGAGCCAACTTCTTAGGACGAGATGTTCACCAACACCTTAAGAATAACAGAAGCTGTTTCAAGGAGGAAAATGTTCTGATATTGGACAGAAAAGATCTCTAAACTCTTGACTACAAGAAAGCTACACGTTTTAGCTTTCAAAAAGCACTGAACCTTATGATCAGTCAGTTTTAAACCAATTCAAATCTGCATGTGACTTAACATCTCGAACTGAGTCAGGCTAACAACTGCTGTACAATCGCATGTGAATTTAGATCCACAGAACATCTCAATTAGCTACGAACTTCTTCTTCTCTGGCTTTGAATTGGGAAAGAGCTTTGGATAAAAGACAAATGTTTTGCAGCTACCAAAGTCAAGGTCAAGTAGTTTTGATAATACCGTTTTCTAGGAGTTGCCATATCTTAGGTGACGAAGAATATTCAACAGTATATCCCAAACATTGCACCTGATTTCTGATAGGAGTGTGGGAAAACGTTTGGCGATATGTTGCGATCTTGTATAATATCGATCTTTTTGTTCCTAGTCCATCCATCCATTCCATTTTCCGTCATGTTTATCCCAAGTGGGGTCGCGAGGGGTGCTGGTGCCTACCTACAGCTTTCTATGGGCGAGAGGCGGGGTACACCCTGAAAAGATCACCAATCTATAGCAGGGCAACACAGAGACAAACAACCATTCACACACTCACACCTAAGGAGAATTTAGAGAAGGCAATTAGTCAGGTTTTTGGACTGTGGGAGGAAGCCAGAGTACCTGGAGAGAACCCACACATGCTCAGGGAGAACATGCAAACTCCATGCAGAAATCGAACCCAGAAACCTCTTGCTGCAAGGCAGCAGTGCTATCCTTTGTGCCAATGAGCAGCCCCTCCGTTCCTAGTATCGATTAAAAAAAAACACTGCAGAAACAATCTCAAAATGAGTTAATTGTCTTAAATTATTTAAGGGTATTTACCCTTAATTTTCGCAGGTAAATAAGATTATTTGCCAATGGAATTAGTATTTTTACTCTTAAAATAAGGTGTGTAGATTATGTTTTTTCTTATTTTAAGTGTAAATTGTCTTGTTCCATTGGCAAAGTGTCTCACTTAAATTCTTAATTCAAGAAAAAATGCACTTATTTGAAAAAATTACTTATTTAGATTTAATGTTTTTGCAGTGCAAAACAAAATTTTGTACCTAAAGCAATGAGGGGATGTGGGCGTCACCGTCGCTATGGCAGATAGTCCTGTGGAGCCCTTTGGCTTTGCAGCGCAGCGCCATAGTGGAAGAAGTAGACTCACCCAAACCACAAAAAACATGCATACTAAATTAACTAAATTATCAATATCTTCTGATGAAGATATACAGCCCTTGCTTTTGTTATCTATACATTTAATTTTGAACGCTGAGGGGAAAAAAATCGCAATATATTCCAATATGGATATATTTTGATAATATTTTGATTGTATCGTATCGCAACACCCATGCTAATACTTAAATTTCTGGGGACTGTAGGTCCTTCATAAGTGCAATACTTCCAACCCGCATTCAGAACTATACAGTTTTGAGGTGAGGTGAAATGTTTATAAAAAAACAAAAAGTCAAGTTGCCAATTTTCAAGCACATAGCTTGGTCTGCGAAAAAACTTCATTACTATAAGTAGAGTAAACAACACATGGTTTGTTTATGCTTACTGCGCTACTAGGTATATATGCCAACATGTCGTATTTAATTTATGAAGATCATTCTACATCAAGCATTTTTCATGTAAGTTGATCAGGATCTACATAAATTACCACCTAATATTTAAATATTAAAAAATGGGGGGGTTGATAATTTTTAATACCCTATCTAAATAACAAACTAAGCCATTTTAATGTACTTTTACTTTACTATAATATTGACAAATGATCAAACCTGATAAAAACTCAGTTTTGTAATAAAATGTATTTATTATCCAAACTATTAATGCACTCAATTCTCTGTGCAGGTAATTTATACACTTGAATATTCTGTGGACAGTTTGAGCCAGTATCGCTGTAACTGACTGTGATTACATTTACCAGGAGAAATTACAGGGGTGTCGATTTTCGGGATTAGTCATAAAGACCCCTCCACCACCCTTAAACAGGGCAATATGTTTGGAGACAAAAAAAAACAAAACAAAAAAAATAAACCAAAAAAACCTGCAAAAACAATCTACAAGTTGGAAAAACAAAAACAGAATCTGAAATTAGTTTTTCTTTTGAACAAACTATAATTTTTCAGGCTTCATTCTTCTTAATTTTTTTTTTGGCCCCAATTTAGCCCCATACATTTGGTCAAAATATGTTAAAACTCATTATTACAATTATTCACAATTATTACAATTAATAAATTGTAATATATACAATACAATTTTTTAAATAAAAAATGTTATTTTTAGAAGTGTTAAATAATCTGGTGGTTTCAACAAGATTCAATAAGTTTTAACTCACCACCGTTGTCATTTTGCCAAAGCAACCCCTGTAGCTGTGCTGAATAACCCATTGGACACATCCACAGTCGCCAAGGTCTGTGCTTGCTGCATCACATTAGACTTCCATAACTTCTGCGAAATGTTAAACCTGGAAAAAAAAAACGCTAAAAAAACAAAATAAAATAAATCCAATCACAGATAGATCAGGAACATCTCTCAACATGGGGAACCTAGCTTCTGCTCTTGGAAAGACGAGGCATTCAGTGCTGGAGCTGCAGGTAATCCTGTAATCCCAGAGGTCTGGATTGTGGAAAATGTATAAACAAACAAAACAAAATTGGATGAGAAATAAAGAAATCAGTGAGGCTAAGTAGTGTGAGAAAGAATCCATTAACCCTTATTGAACTATGATTCTAGACATTATTTCACATCCCAAGACAAAGCATGGGATGGGAATTTATAATGATTTCATGTATTGTTTTCGTCTTTTTTGTCCTGTAATCCATTCTGTTTTAACAACATATGATCCCCATAAATAGGCAGGACTGGAGGCTTACTGGCCACTAGTCTTTGATGTGTAAATCAAACACGATGTCAGTTTAAAGCTTTAAAAACAGTTTCCCTTAACCACTTTGGATTTGGCCCCTGTAGGACGTACGGGTCTAGATTAATATACAAGAAAAGATTAAGTTAAATATAAGTTAAATATAAACTTTGTTGGTAACCTTTTAAAATAAGTTCTCTTAAAAAACCTTAAAGTATCCTTTTAATTTAACCATTGCTGTGCTGTAATGTAGCAGCGGCAAAACGTGTTCTTAGCCACTAGATGGCAGCAGAAGCTGCGGATGAGTTCATCACGACTTGTTGAGTCACTGCAGCAGAATCTATCTTGAGAGGATTTTTTTTTTTTATTAAGGTTGAGCAGCACAGCTCTCTGTTGAAACAACTGAAAGATAAGAGTGATAAGATCTGTACTTTTTGTATCATTAAGTTTATAATTGCCCAATAGATTGCATTTGTCATTATTGGTAGCTCCCAGGCTTACAAAACACTTATTGAATATTTACAAAATATTGATTTATGAATTGTGCTCAAAATGTGGGTCTCCGATTGCTCATTTTAAATTATGTTTGTGTTTTTAAAGCCTAAAGAGAACTGGATAGTTAAAAAAAAAAAGCTGGATTAACCTAAAACAAACTTTTGGTGCACATATTTGGGCAAAATAACAGCTGATTTACACCTTTTCATGTAGTTTTGAAGTTCCTGTGTAGCACAAAGGCAAAGTTCTGAAAATATGGTATGCTGGAGCTGGTACACAGGTGGGGTTTGTTTGCATACCATGGTATCAGAGCCACTTTATGCATTCAGTTTGCATGTTTAATGCAGAGCATTAAAAAAGCATTGGTTGATTCTTCATTAGAATATCCATCCAATTAGTGTTGAGCTCGGCTCATTCAAACAATCAGGAGGGATTCCCACACCAGAGCTCCAACACCCTTCTCTTTATAACATCCTTAATGCAACTAAAGACAGATTATATTGAAAAAAAACTCTTTCATAGAGCGTTCTGGAGAGTTTTTTGGTCAAAAACTTCTCTGCGTACTTTGCTTTTGGATAAAAACAGACAAACATAGAACACATGGGGGAAGATTTTTCATTCCGAAAAACAAAAGATGCAAAAGAGCAACAGTTTATTCCAGTAGGAAAATAATGTACAAATATTTCCTGCCGATTATTTTTCTAACAAATATATGTACATATTGCCTCTGAGAGATGCTATTTGTTGTATACATGTGCTATGATAAGACTACAGCGAGGTTCAGTATACAAAGTTTCAGTAATGTGCAATACAAAACAGCATGCTGTTTTAAAAATGAGGAACTTCATGTACTGTACTATGCAACCGCAAACTGTGTACATTGCTTCATGCTGTGGCTTCTCCAAACCACCCTTTTTCCAAGCAGCATCATCTGGACAATTGGGGGAATTTTTGTGTTGTTGTTTTTTTTGGGGGCGGGGTCTGTGAAAAATGAAAACTTAAGAGGCTAATGCGGTATTGCATGCGTGATATACCATTGGATTAATTTTAAAAAAGAAGGAAAATACTAAAATACACGTATTTCATCAAAACAAGCGACTTAAAACTTTTTTTTTTTTTTCAAAAATAAAAGATTTGTTTGGAAGTTGTATTTAGTGTTGTTGTGTTTTCTTTTACTGTAGCATGATATGAGAAATTCATGGCATGAGATGGTATTGGGGGGGGGGGGGGGCGGCACAATTAGGTTACCTGGAAAATACAATCCAATTAGCTCAAAAAAAAATTATGAAGTGGTTTCCGCAAATTAAATTCAAAGCTCTAATTTTTTAAGGGCCACCTACTGCAGTCTCATTAATTTTTAACCCTTTAAGGACAAACATCTTAATGGTGTCTATTTCAGCGATGGAATTTCAGCAGAAACAGAAGGATGTAATATATGAGGTGATAGAGATACAGTTTAGTTGTGGAACTGCTCCATTGTTCCTTTTATGA
>NW_015150824.1:538831-539997 GCF_000732505.1 Cyprinodon variegatus
AAGTGGTAACATTACGAGAATAAAGTTGTAATATATGAGAATAAAGTTGTAATACGAGAATAAAGTGGTAACATTACGAGAATAAAGTTGTAATATATGAGAATAAAGTTGTAATACGAGAATAAAGTGGTAACATTATGAGAATAAAGTCATAAAATTAAGAGAGACAAGTAACATTACAAGAATAAAGTCGTAAAATTAAGACAGTAGAGTAACATTACGAGAATAAAGTAACATTACGAGAATAAAGTGCTAACATTACAAGATAAAGTGCTAACATTACGAGAATAAAGTTGTAATATTACGAGAATAAAGTTGTAACATTACGAGAATAAAGTCATAAAATTAAGAAAGAAAAGTAACATTACGAGAATAAAGTCGTAAAATTATGAGAATAAAGTAAAATTATGACAGTAAAGTAACATTACAAGATTAAAGTAACATTATGAGAATAAAGTGCTAACATTACAAGATAAAGTGCTAACACTACAAGAATAAAGTTGTAACATTACAAGAATAAAGTCGTAAAATTATGAGAATAAAGTCGTAAAATTATGAGAGTAAAGTAACATTATGAGAATAAAGGCATAACATTACGAGAATAAAATCGTACATTACGAGAATGAAGTCATCATACAACAACCCATTTCAGAAAGAAAGCTTTGAGCTTTGACCAGCTCCACCAATCAGCAAACAGGAGTCACCTTTGACCTACTGCCCAATTTGATGCTAGTGTGCTAAAAGATTTTCTTATTTGTCAAACCAGAGCCAAAGTATAACTTAATGCTCAACATTCCTCATTTTAGGGAAGAAAGTGCTTCTTGTAGTTGTCAAAAAATACAACTTTTTCCTTGTAATTTTATGACTTTCAGGTTGTGAATTTGTTTTTCGTAATTTTACGACTTTTTTCTCTTAATTTTACGACTTTATTCTCGTAGTTTTATGACGATATAGAAGAAAGAAAAAAAATTCTAGCCTGACCGTAATGGTGAAACAGCCTCAGTCTCACATGTGTAATATATTTTTTAAAAGTAAATCCGAATAGTGTTAGAAGATCTCTGCGTTTTTGTTAGCGCTCCCTCTAGTGGACAAAGCCCTCCATAGATTCCACATCTAGAGAGGATTTTCTAACTTGCATAAGTTGGGATTTTCAGAAAATATATAAA